>NC_069510.1:93261263-93356263 GCF_027579735.1 Bombina bombina
CTTTTCAGGGGCTGAACTCACTGAATTCTATTAGAAAAAGGGCAGCTCTCTGGAATACAGAATTTCACAGGGGAGAGAGAAGGTAACTGGAGAACACCTGGGTTTGATATAAATTACAAATTAAACTGAAATGTTATCACTACAATTTAACTTGATTTCTCTTATAGTTTAGTATAAATCACTTTTCTGTCAATTAAGACACCTAGATTACAAGTTTTGCGCTATAGAGGGTGCAAAACGAACGCAACAAAAGTTATTTCACCCTCCATAGCGCTGCCATTACGAGTTTTGAAAAAGCCGCCTTGTGTGTGTAATATGGTTGCGTTAAACTCCATACCGCACAAAATAGAAGCGTTGCTTTGATGTGGTCGTGCGCGCTTTCCCCATAGACATCATTGGGGAGAAAGTGTTAGAAAAAAACATAACACCTGCGATAGCGGAATGAAAAGCTCCGTAACGCAACCCCATTGATGTCTATGGGGGAAAAAGGTAACGTTTAAACCTAACACTCTAACATAAACCCCGCATCTAAACACCCCTAATCTGCTGCCGCCGACACCTACATAAATTTAGTAACCCCTAATCTGCCGCTTCCGACATCGCCGCCACCGAAATATATTAACCCCTATTCGCCGACACTATACTAAAGTTATTAACCCCTATTTCCCCGCACACCCCAACATCACCCACACTATAATAAAGATATAACCCCTATTCCGCCGCTCCCCGACATCGCTGCCACTAAATAAAGTTATTAACCCCTAAACCTCTGACCTCCCACATCACTGTCACTAAATAAACCTATTAACCCCTAAACCGACAGCCCCCCACATCGCAAAAAACTAATTTAAACTATTAACCCCTAAACCTAACAACCCCCTAACTTTAAATTAAAATTACAAGAACCCTATCTTAAAATAAATAAAAACTTACCTGGGAAATTAAAAAAAAACTAAGTTTAAACTATAAATTAAACTAGCATTACTATTATACTAAAATTAAAAAAACAATCAATTAAATAAATTAAATTACTCATTCAAAAAACTAACACTACTTAAAAAATTAAATCTACAGTTGCAAAAAATAAAAAATACTAAATTACAAAAAATAAAAAATACTGGATTATGAAAAATGAAATTATGCAAAAATTATGCAAAAAAAACAAAAAAAAACCTAGCCTACAATAAACTACCAATAGCCCTTAAAAGGGCCTTTTGTAGGGCTATGCCCTAAAGAAATCAGCTCTTTTCCCTTAAAACAAAATACGCAGACCCCCCAATAGTAAAACCCACCACCCAACCAACCCCCCAAAATAAAAAACATATCTAAAAAAAACCTAAGCTACCCATTGCACTGAAAAGGGCATTTGTATAGGCATTGCCCTTTAAAACATTGCCCTTTAAAAGTGCATTCAGCTCTTTTTCTTGCCCTTAAAAGAGCATTCAGCTCTTTTAAGACAAGCCCAAACCCTAATCTAAAAAAAAAAAACAAACACCCCAAAAAAGTTTAAAAAAACTTAACACTAACCCTCGATAATCCACTTACAGTTTTTGAAGTCCGGACATCCATCCTCATCCAGGCGGCGAGAAGTCTTCATCCAGGCGGCATCTTCTATCTTCATCTCGGCGTCGCAGAGTGGGTCCATCGAAGACATCTGGCGCGGAGCATCCTCTTCATACGGTCGTCGCTATATACTGAATCTTTAATGCAAGGAAGCCTTTTCAAAATGGCGTCCCTTGCATTCCTATTGGCTGATTTGATTTTTGAAATTAAAATCAGCCAATAGGATGAGAGCTACTGAAATCCTATTGGCTGTTCAAATCAGCCAATAGGATGAGAGCTACTGAAATTCTATTAGCTGATTTGAATAGCCGATAAAATTTCAATAGCTCTCATCCTATTGGCTGATTTGAAAAGCCAATAGGATTTCAGTAGCTCTCATCCTATTTGCTGATTTGAATTTAAAAAATGAAATCAGCCAATAGGAATGAAAGGGACGCCATTTTGAAAAGGCTCCCTTGCATTGAAAAATCAGTATACGGCGGCGACCGTATGAAGAGGATGCTCCGCGCCGAATGTCTTCAGGATGGACCTGCTCCGCACTGCCGGGATGAAGATAGAAGATGCCGCCTGGATGAAGATAGAAGACGCTGTCTGGATGGATGAAGACCTCGCCGCCTGGATGAGGATTGATGTACGGACTTCAAAAACTGTAAGTGGATCGTCAGGAGTTAGTGTTAGGTTTTTTTAAACTTTTTTTGGGTGTTGTTTTTTTCTAGATTAGGGTTTGGGCTTGTCTTAAAAGAGCTGAATGCTCTTTTCAAAGGGCAAGAGAAAGAGCTGAATGCCCTTTTAAGGGCAATGCCCATACAAATGCCCTTTTAAGAGCAATGCCCATACAAATGCCCTTTTCAGGGCAATGTGTAGTTTAGTTTTTTTTTAGAGTTAGGTTTTTTATTTTGGGGGGTTGGTTGGGTGGTGGGTTTTACTGTTGGGGAGGTCTTTGTATTTTTTAAGGGAAAAGAGCTGATGTCTTTAGGGCAATGCCCTACAAAAGGCCCTTTTAAGGGCTATTGGTAGTTTATTGTAGGCTAGGGTTTTTTTTTATTTTGGGGGGGCTTTTTTATTTTGATAGGGCTATTAGATTAGGTGTAATTGTTTTTATTTTGGATCATTTCGTTTGTTAATTTTCATAATTTAGCATTTTTTTATTTTTTGTAATTTAGTATTTTTAATTTTTTGTAACTGTAGATTTAATTTTTTTAGTAGTGTTAGTTTTTTTAATGAGTAATTTAATTTAATTGATAGTTATTTTAATTTTAGTATAATAGTAATGTTAGTTTAATTTATAGTTTAAATCTAGTTTTTTTTCATTTTCCAGGTAAGTTTTTATCTATTATAGTATAGTGGCGACGATGACAGGGAGCAGCGGAATAGGGGTTAATAAATTGTATTAGTGGCGGTGATGTCGGGAGTAGCAAATTAGGGGTTAATAACTTTAAAATAGTGTTTGCGATGCGGAAGGGCCTCGGTTTAGGGGATAATAGGTAGTTTATGGGTGTTAATGTACTTTGTAACACTTTAGTAAAACTCATAACTACTGGTCTCAGATTGTGAAACGGAATGTGTCGTTATAGGGTGTAACGCAAGCTTTTTAGCCTCACCGCAAAACTTGTAATGACAGCGCTATGGAAATCCCATGCAAAAACGTCATTTTTTCGAGTGCGGGGCTGACGTTGCGTTACAGGCTAAAAGGCTTGCGGTACAGCTATACCTACAATACTCGTAATGGCTGCGTTGCTGTTTTAACGCTGAAATGGCCATTTTTTCAGCGTTAAAACACAAACGCAAAATTTGAAATCTAGGTGTAAGTGAACAGTGAATTTTGAGCAAACTTCAGCTTACAGCTGGCAAGAAAAATCAGCATTTCACAGGACTTGTGAGAGAGCTTCAGACATACCCTTGGAACTCCCCTGTTCAGCCCAGGGGACACCCCTGTCCCTCCCACTTTCTGAAGCTGTGCTTTATTGTGCAATAGAGAAAATATCAAGTGCAACATAAGTTGTAAAAGATACACAGTGATATATAGATATAAATATATGATCTTAATTTGTTTTTCAAAACATAATCTGAATTTGTAAAATCACAGCTGGATCTAAATTTAAATGTATTAAAATAGAAAATAGAAAGTGCAAAGCTTGAATGTAATAATACTGAAATGACCCAATCTGAAGTGTAAAGTAACATAAAATATAAGGCACAAAGTGAAAGTGTAACAAAACTCTCATATTGTGCAGTGCTATATTGCACTGGGCTTGTATCTCCTTTATATACAGAAATGAGAGATCTTAAGAGTGCTGGAGAGTACCGCCCTTTTTCTTTGATCATTCAGTGAATTCAGCTTTTGTGACGTCTGCACTACAATTTCTCTCCAAGCAATAGAATCTTTGATCATCAGGCGCTGCAAGTAGCAAGGTGTCTCCCATAAAAATAACCAGAGCTCTCTGCTATGTAAAATTTCGCAATGGAGGACGAAGTACACAGGGAGAACCCGGCGTGTTTAAATTTTAATATTATGCCCAATACAAATGGAATTACACTGTTTTCAGTGCACTGTACATAAAAATTGCTGTTATTTTCGTATGCATATGTTTTCCTTTCAGAGTCACTAGTGTTTTGAGTATTTTGATAAAATCTCGTCACCGTTTAAGTTGTGACAAAAAACAGTGAGATCTGTAGGGCAGAAATGTTTAGATAATTACTCTTGGATTTGAGAGACAATTTCATACACACCCATATTCAACCCATTTTACGATAAAACAACGCTTTGTATTTTGTACTGTTTCTACGTGTTTTTTGTACATCCAGTGCACTTAAATTACGATTTATGTTGTATATATTTAATACGATTTATTTCTGTGTAATTTGCTTACAAAGTTTTTTTTGGTGAACAATTTTGTTATGATTGTTAATGCACCTTAACAATACCTTTTATCCCCTGCGTATTTGTGTGTGAATGCTTCAATGTTTAAAATTGTATAATTGTTAAATTCCCATTTTCATTGTGCACTTTTGTAACGTACTCTTCTCCTTAGCAAGCGACCCTGCTTTCAGGGTAAAAAGTGCTTTATAGAACTCCACCAGGGAAACAGAAATACTGGCGAGCATTCTTATAGAATCTCACATATGACATGAATTAACCATACACTATAAGTAGGCTAATCGTGTCCAGCCACTCAAGGGTTAAAAAGTCTGTTCCTAGGCACAAGTCCCTTCATTTTTGTTCGTCCTGCCCTATTAAATTCTGTTCCTCATCCACTCACAAAAGCACCATTTTCATGACAATTTTCTAGCTGCCTGGATGTATTTTGTTACCCCCTACCATTCCTGGCTATGCTACCTTCTGAGCACTGGGTAAAAACAAATAGTCTTATCGTTCCCGCACCATGTGATCGAAATGGACCAAACTATCACAGAATGGCACCTGAATGAGATACCAAACACATGGGGGTGCTCCCTCTGTAAGCCGAGTGCTTCATTGTTAAAGTTACCGGACATAAAAGGGGCGGGGATAAATGTTGTGCCTGGCAAACCTTATCTCCCGACGGGATCTGAACACAAAGGGGGATAGCAGGGGGCAGTATGTGATTGGCTTTTGCATGTTTACATTTTACACCTTGTGATGTATAAAAGCCCTGTGTCTTGACCTTTAAAATGAGTTTCTACTGCACGTAGGGCCCTATTTATTAAATGCCTCTCCAACATGATCTGATCAGCGGATGTCCGACAGACATCGCTGAATGCGGAGAGCAATACGCTCTCCGCATTCAGCATTGCACCAGCAGCTCTTGTGAACAGCTGGTGCAACGCCGCCCCCTGCAGATTTACGGCCACTAGCAGGGGGTGTCAATCAAACCGATCATATTCGATCAGGTTGATTTTGCGCGAGTTCTGACTGGTGTTTCTGGCGAGTCTGAAGGCTCGCCAGAAACACGGCCCTTCAAGCTCCATACGGAGCTTGATAAATGGGCCCCTAAGAATTGTCTAATGTTTGTAAGGGAGGGAAAGATTTTCTAGCTAAGTAGAACTCCCAAAGGCAGGAAAACTGGTCCTTAGAGGTCAGTGGCGGCACTTGGAGAAGGGTGTGCTGCACGGCGGGACTGCTCTGGACCTCACATCAGGGAACAAGCTCCCAGGTCCCATCACACTGTTCTAATGTCAGTTCCGTGCTGCACGTTAGAGGGAAAGTAAAATCAGATAGAGCATACAGTTATAACCCCTTTACTGTGCTTGACAACATCCATACAAGGAGTTAAATGCGAATGACGGCCATGTGTCATCATCCAGGGAGACGCTGCTTTTGGTAACCTGTGTTGAAAAGCATAACTAGATTGGCTCAGGATCAGCAGTGCACTACTGGGAGCTAGCTGCTGATTGGTGACTGCACATATATGCCTATTGTCATTGGCTCACCTGATATGCTCAGCTAGCTCCCAGTAGCGCAGTGCTACTTTTTCAACAAAGGATACTAATAGAATGAAGCAAATTGGATAATATAAGTACATTGGAAAATTGTTTAAAATTGCAAGTTGTATGTGAATCATATCCCTAACACCAGCTTGTGCTAATAAAGGGTGACCTCTGGCACACAAACTGCCCAAAAATAGTTGCAACTGGATTAATATGTCACTTGAATACATTTTTTTTGCAAATTGTTTCTCATCACTTGTAAAGTAGTAAGATCACTAGCAGGGGTGTCTGTATTTAGCAATATGGCAGCAATCTTCTTAGCTCAATTTTAAACGTTTGCAATTATTTTTTAATCATTCGGTTTCTTAGACAAATTGCCCTGTAATTATGACATTACCAGAAATAATATTTAATTTCATGCATTCCCTAGATGGCGCTGTTGCACCATTCTTAAAAGAGCCTGAGGATATAGGGGATTGTTTGTATAAATACTTCAGTGCTGAATAGCTGAGTGATATATCACTTAACAATAATAATAATGGTAATAATTTATATGTTCTGCTCAGGCATTTACTCATTTTTCTCTCTTACAGAAATTACACTGATTCTACTTTGTTTCATCCCTTTTTGCATTTGTCCTATTTAAAGGAAAGTAAAATTAAAGGGATATTAAAGGGACACTGAACCCAATTTTTTTCTTTCGTGATTCAGATAGAGCATGCAATTTTAAGAAACTTTTTAATTTAGTCCTATTATCATTTTTTCTTCATTTTCTTGCTATCTTTATTTGAAAAAGAAGGCATCTAAGCTAAGGAGCCAGACAATTTTTGGTTCAAAACTCTGGACAACACTTGTTTATTGCTGGGTGAATTTATCCACCAATCAGCAAAAACAACCCGGGTTGTTCACCAAAAATGGGCCGGCATCTAAACTTACATTCTTGCTTTTCAAATAAAGATACCAAGAGAATGAAGAAAATGTGATAATAGGGGGGATATTTATCAAGCCGTCAACCTGAAATACACTGGAATTCCGCAGCATAATTGTGGCGACCTTGATCCGACCTAGTTATCAAAGCCTACAGACCGGCAGAAGTTGAAATCTGTGACGTAAGATACGATCCGCCAGTCTCAATCTGACACAGATCGATGCTTACGTCATTACAGATGTTCTGAATACACATTCGGCACTATTTGACACTTTTTCAAAGTTATCAAATAGTTAACCGGTACGTTCGCGGCTATTCCGGCCCAGCTTACCTGGTTTTCAATCCGCCACCCTGGAGGCAGCAGATGCCACAGGGATCAATGGGAGTCTGAAAGCAGTGAAAGCTTATGTTTCAATGCTGCCAGATATCCCATTGATTTCTATGGTAGAAAACCAGTTACGTTTACACCTAACACCTTAACATAAGCCCCGAGTCTAAACACCCCTAATCTGCCGCCCGACATCGCCGTCACCTATATAATGTTATTAACCCCTATTCCGCCGCTCCCGGACCCCGCCGTCACTAAATAAAGTTATTAACCCCTATTCCACTGCTCCCGAACCCCACCGCAACAAAATAAACCTATTAACCCCTAAACTGCCAGCACCCCACATCGCCATAAACTAAATTATGCTATTATCCCCTTAACCTAACAGCCCACTAACTTTACATTAAAATTACAACATCCCTATCTTATAATAAATTTAAAGTTACCTGTAGAATTAAATTAAACTATTAATTAACCTACCCTAACTATTATACTAAAATGGAATTAAACTATATTAAACTATTAATTAACCTACCCTAACTATTATACTAAAATGGAATTAAATTATATTAAACTTTTAATTAACCTACCCTAACTATTATACTAAAATGGAATTAAACTATATTAAACTATTAATTAACCTACCCTAACTATTATACTAAAATTACATTAAACTACCAATTAAATTAACTATATTACATATTTAGAAACCTAACCCTACTCAAATTATTTAAATCTACAATTAAAAATGACTAAATTTCACTTAGTTACAAAAAATAAAAAACACTATGTTACAAAAAGTAAAAAAACCACAGTATAAAAAAAAAAGAATTACACCTAATCTAATAGCCCTATCAACATAAAAAGCCCCCCCCCCATATAAAAAACCCCTAGCCTACAATAAACTACCAATGGCCCTTAAAAGGGCCTTTTGCAGGGCATTGCCCCAAAGAAATCAGCTCTTTTACCTGTAAAAAAAAATACAACCCCCCCAACAGTTAAACCCACCACCCATACAACCAACCCCCCCAAATAAAAACCCTATCTAAAAAAACCTAAGCTCCCCATTGCCCTGAAAAGGGCATTTGTATGGGCATTGCCCTTAAAAGGGCATTTAGCACTTTTACTGCCCAGACCCTACTCTAAAAATAATACCCACCCAATAAACCCTTAAATAAACCTAACACTAACCCCGACAATCCACTTACAGCTTTTGAAGTTCCGCTTGAAGGATCCATCCAGCCGGCAAGAAGTCTTCATCCGGGCGGACTCTTCCATCTTCATCCAGCCGGCGAAGTCTTCATCCATGCGGCCTCGTCTATCTTCATCCTTCCTGCGAGAAGCGGGTCCATCCTGAAGACACCCGATGAGGAGCTCCTCTTTAATACAGTCTCTGCTGTAAACTGGATCTTGAATGCAAGTGACGTCATCCAAGATGGCGTCCCTTGCATTCCTATTGGCTGAAAGGTTCCAATCAGCCAATACAATTAGAGCCTCTAAAATCATATTGGCTGTTCCAATCAGCCAATAGGATTTGAGCAGCTCTCATCCTATTGGGTTTTATTTTTAGAGTAGGGTCTGGGCAGTAAAAGAGCTAAATGCCCTTTTAAGGGCAATGCCCATACAAATGCCCTTTTCAGGGCAATGGGGAGCTTAGGTTTTTTAGATAGGGTTTTTATTTGGGGGGGTTGGTTGTGTGGGTGTTGGGTTTTACTGTTGGGGGGGTGTTTGTATTGTTTTTTACAGGTAAAAGAGCTGATTTCTTTGCGGCAATGCCCTGCAAAAGGCCCTTTTAAGGGCCATTGGTAGTTTATTGTAGGCTAGGAGTTATTTTATTTTGGAGGGGCTTTTTTATTTTGATAGGGCTATTAGATTAGGTGTAATTCTTTTTTGATACTGTGGTTTTTTATTTTTTGTAACTTAGTGTTTTTTATTTTTTGTAACTTAGCGTTTATTTTTTTTGTAATTTAGTCATTTTTAATTATAGATTTAAATAATTTGAGTAGGGTTAGGTTTTTAAATATGTAATATAGTTAATTTAATTGGTAGTTTAATGTAATTTTAGTATAATAGTTAGGGTAGGTTAATTAATAGTTTAATATAGTTTGATGTAATTTTAGTATAATAGTTAGGGTAGGTTAATTAATAGTTTAATATAGTTTGATGTAATTTTAGTATAATAGTTAGGGTAGGTTAAAGTGAATGTAAACTTTGATGCTAAAGTGCCCGGTTTTTAAAAATTTGATTAAAAACAGGGGCACTTTAATTCATCAAAATTTACATTTCACTCCTGTTGTGAAAAAAAACTTACCTTTTAATCTTGACAGCAGCTCCAGCTTCCCCCGGTCATCGCAAGCCATTTCTGATGTCAGAAATGATGTATAGGTCATCCTCCAATCACGTCTTCCCCCCGGGGAATCAGTGTCTGTTTCAATGCCGTGATTGGAGGAAGCCGGATTCATCATTTTAGACCCCAGGAAGAGGCTTTGCGATGGGTGGAGGAAGCTGGAGCTGCTGTCAAGATTAAAAGGTAGGGTTTTTTTCACAGCACGAGTGAAATGTAAATTTTTAAGAATTAAAGTGCCCCTGTTTTTAATCGAATTTTTAAAAACCGGGCTCTTTAGCATCAAAATTTACATTCACTTTAATTAATAGTTTAATATAGTTTAATGTAATTTTAGTATAATAGTTAGGGATGTTGTAACTTTAGAGTAAAGTTAGCGGGTTGTTAGGTTAAGGGGTTAATAGCTTAATTTAGCTTATGGCAATGTGAGGGGCTGGCAGTTTAGGGGTTAATAGGTTTAGTAAGTGCTAGTGATGTGGGAGGCCAGGGGTTTAGGGGTTAATATATGTATTTTGTTGCGGTGGGGCCCGGGAGCGGCGGGACAGGGGTTAATACTTTTTTTTAGTTGCTGTGGGGCCCGGGAGTGGCGGGATAGGGGTTAAAAACTTTATTAAAGTTGCGACGGGGTCCGGGAGCGGAGGTATAGGGGGTTTAACATTTTAGTATAGTGGCAATGTTTAGTGACAGGGTATAAATAAAGTTGGTAAAAACCTGAAAAGCAGCAAGATCGATGACTGCTAGTTAACAACAGTCCGCTGCTCATCGCCCCGTACTTGGTGCGCAGCTTTTTGCCGGCTTTTTTAATACATATGGAGATCGTATTCAGGTCCGCGACCGCGATGTTAGGCGAGCATATTGGTGCCGTTGAATGCAAGAAAGTTGACGGCTTGATAGATAGGCCTCTAGGAGTCAATTAGAAAGTTGCTTAAAATTGCATTCTCTATCTGAATCACGAAAGAAACAATTTGGGTTCAGTGTCCCTTTAAACAGTATTATGTAAAATGTTTGTTTATGTGAAGCTAAAGGAATATGAAACCCAACATTTTTCTTTTATGATTCACATAGAGCATGCGATTTTAAGCAATGTTCTAATTTTTTCTTTGTTCTCTTGGTATCTCTTGTTGAAAAGCAGGGCGGTAAGCTCAGGAGTGTGCATGAGTCTAGTGCACTATATGGCAGCAGTTTTGCAAGAATGTTATCCATTAGAGGGCAGCACTATTTCCTGTCATGTAGTGCTTCAGATGCCTACCTAGGTATCTCTTCAATATAGAATATCATGGGAATATATCTTAAATAGAAAGCTGTCTTTAGATGTTAAAAAAAAAACTGATTAACTTTCTCTAATTCGTTACAAAGACAGCTGTTAACTCTTCGTTGATCCCACTGAGATTCTGGGAATGTTGGTCATTTGAGAATGTTACTCTACAGGACCAATTCATTAAGATCTAGAGCATCCCATCACATTCTGCTGAGCTCTGGGGGACAACATAATAACGTTTTATTGGAGTATTCTTTGGCTGACTACTTGGTGAATCTAGAACAACATTTTTTTTTAGTCGGTTTCTCTAATTCTTTCTTTATTTGTCTCCAGAGGGGCTGAGGGACATTTGCACAATAAACCCTGACCGTGACCTGTGTGTCCATTGTGGGATGGGAGCTATTAACCCTAACCTGACGGCCAGCATTGGGAAGTGCACTGTAAATGCTGAGATTCTGATTGGCTTTAACATGATGGCTAACACTGGGTAATGCGCAATAATCTCCAGTCTGTTACTTGGCATTGGGACCTGTAAAACCAGCACTTCCCCCAGTGAGTGCGAATATGCATAGCTGAAGTGGTACATGTTGCACAGAGTATATAACTTGCTAGCTCAGTGTCACCATATGTGGCAGTGTGGCCTATTGTATCTTGCACAAAGTGTATCACTTGTCACCTCAGTGCCGCTATATGTGCCTGGCGTCTATTACATTTTCAGCCATCATGTGGCCTATGTTGCACCAAGTGTATAACGTGCTATCTATATGCGTGGCTTACATGGTATGATGTGTTTTGCCTTTATGTGACCTATGTTATCTTGCACAAAGTGTATAATGTGCTATCTATATGCGTGGCTGATGTGTTTAGCCTTTATGTGGTATATTGTATGTTGCACCAAGTGTATAACGTGCTATCTATATGCGTGGCTGACGCGGTATGATGTTTTTTACCTTTATGTGACCTATTGTATGTTGCACCAAGCATATAACGTGCTATCTATATGTGTGGCTGATGTGGTATGATGTGTTTTGCCTTTATGTGGTATATTGTATGTTGCACCAAGCGTATAACGTGCTATCTATATGTGTGACTGACGTGGTATGATGTTTTTGCCTTTATGTGACCTATTGTATGTTGCACCAAGCATATAACGTGCTATCTATATGTGTGGCTGACGTGGTATGATGTGTTTTGCCTTTATGTGACCTATTGTATATTGCACCAACCGTATAACGTGCTATCTATATGTGTGGCTGACGTGGTATGATGTGTTTTGCCTTTATGTGACCTATTGTATATTGCACCAACCGTATAACGTGCTATCTATATGTGTGGCTGACGTGGTATGATGTGTTTTGCCTTTATGTGACCTACTTATGTTGCACCAAGTTTATAATGTGCTATCTATATGTGTGGCTAACGTGGTATGATATGTTCTTCCTTTATGTTACCTATGTTATGTTGCACCAAGTGTATGATGTGCTATCTATATGTGTGGCTGACGTGGCATGATGTGTTTTGCCTTTATGTGACTTATGTTATGTTGCACCAAGTGTATAATGTGCTATCTATATGTGTGGCTAACGTGGTATGATGTGTTCTGCCTTTGTGTTACCTATGTTATGTTGCACCAAGTGTATAATGTGCTATCTATATGTGTGGCTAACGTGGTATGATATGTTTTGCCTTTATGTGACCTATGTTATGTTGCACTAAGTGTATAATGTGCTATATATATGCGTGGCTGACGTGGTTTGATGTGTTCTGCCTTTATATGACTTATGTTATGTTGCACCAAGTATATAATGTGCTATCTATATGTGTGGCTAACGTGGTATGATATGTTCTGCCTTTATGTGACCTATGTTATGTTGCACCAAGTATATAAAGTGCTATCTATATGTGTGGCTAACGTGGTATGATGTGTTTTGCCTTTATGTTACCTATGTTATGTTGCACCAAGTGTATAATGTGAAATCTATATGTGTGGCTGACGTGGTATGATGTGCTTTGCCTTTATGTGACTTATGTTATGCTGCACCAAGTGTATAATGTGCTATCTATATGTGTGGCTGACGTGGTATGATGTGTTCTGTCTTTATGTGACTTATGTTATGTTGCACCAAGTGTATAATGTGCTATCTATATGTGTGGCTAACGTGGTATGATGTGTTTTGCCTTTATGTTACCTATGTTATGTTGCACCAAGTGTATAATGTGAAATCTATATGTGTGGCTAACGTGGTATGATGTGTTTTGCCTTTATGTGACTTATGTCATGCTGCACTAAGTGTATAATGTGCTATCTATATGCGTGGCTGACAGGGTTTGATGTGTTCTGCCTTTATGTGACCTATGTTATGTTGCACCAAGTGTATAATGTGCTATCTATATGCGTGGCTGACGTGGTATGATGTGTTTTGCCTTTATGTTACCTATGTTATGTTGCACCAAGTGTATAATGTGAAATCTATATGCGTGGCTGACGTGGTATGATGTGTTTTGCCTTTATGTTACCTATGTTATGTTGCACCAAGTGTATAATGTGCTATCTATATGTGTGGCTAACGTGGTATGATGTGTTTTGCCTTTATGTTACCTATGTTATGTTGCACCAAGTGTATAATGTGCTATCTATATGTGTGGCTAACGTGGTTTGATATGTGCTGCCTTTATGTTACCTATGTTATGCTGCACCAAGTGTATAATGTGCTATCTATATGTGTAGCTGACGTGGTATGATGTGTTCTGTCTTTATGTGACTTATGTTGCACCAAGTGTATAATGTGCTATCTATATGTGTGGCTGACGTGGTATGATGTGTTCTGTCTTTATGTGACTTATGTTATGTTGCACCAAGTGTATAATGTGCTATCTATATGTGTGGCTGACGTGGTTTGATGTGTTTTGCCTTTATGTTACCTATGTTATGTTGCACCAAGTTTATAATGTGCTATCTATATGCGTGGCTGACGTGGTATGATGTGTTCTGTCTTTATGTGACTTATGTTATGTTGCACCAAGTGTATAATGTGCTATCTATATGCGTGGCTGACGTGGTTTGATGTGTTTTGTAGCTCCATGGTGCTTTATGTGTGAGCAGTTTGGCAGTTCAGTGTGTACACCACAGTGTTTTGCAGCTTCATGTCTCAGTGCATATGAGTTAGTGGCATATGAATGTGACTTGGGGGCTGTGTGTGTATTTAGATGGGAGATTTTGCACTCAGAGCTGTTTGGCTGTTGTTAGAGACAGCACTTTGTATTATACACACTCCATGCTCAGGAAATCCAGAACAGAGCGGCTTCCTGAGAGTTCCCTACGGAATATTCACACTTATCTGCTGCCTTCCAGATGTATCCACAGCAAGAATACACTGCCTGGGATAAGCAATAGCAATACTGTTACTGCTGGCAACCTCACCCTCTGGGGGTACAGACATATTCACTATTGGCTCTTATGCAATTCAAGAATAAATATAGTAACTTTTGAAATATTGTCTATAGTAATTCCTGACCTTTGGAAATGTTTCTGACACTGACAAGTAATGAGATATAAATATATATATATATATACATACATATATACATACATACATACATATACACATAGATAATAGATACATATATGCATACATATACACATACTGTACATATACACATATATACATACATATATGCATACATATACACATACATACATAAATATACATACATACATGACTTGAAATTTTCACTAGTCATGGAAGAGTAAGAAATTAAAGCGAATTATAAAGAAAATTAACTTTCCTTCTAAATACAGAGAGAGTCCACAGCTGCATTCATTACTTGTGGTAATACAGAAGTCAAAGACACCCCAGCCAAAGGCTTAAATACCTCCCCCACTTCCCTCATCCCCCAGTCATTCTTTGCCTTTCGTCACAGGAGGTTGGCAGAGAAGTGTCAGAAGATACGGAGTAGTTCCTTATGGAGGGTAGTACTCTTCGAGATGGAACTGGAGTTTTAAGTAGTCTTGTCAGCCTCTCAGTGCGAGCATTGATTAAAGTCTGGACTCTGGAGATGCAGAGAGAGTCTTTCTGCGAAACCACCTAGACGCATATTAACAGCTCCTTAAGCAATCAGCGTTGACGAGTTTCGTTGCCTGCTTTCTTCACTCAAGTCCATGTCAGAAGTGCTGCTACAATCTGTCAAACTTGAAGGACCATGTCGCTGTTCCACAGCATAGATTCCGGTAAGATCGTTTCATTTTTTATAACACATGTTAACGATAGAGGACAGGGTCTCAGTGGGACTCCTTTATCTTTATGTTATCAAGGGTTAATATCTCCTGAGGGGGATTATTGAACAGTGGGGTCTTGTTAATCATGGTTGTTATGTGATTTTGACGTATGTGTAGGAGACATTTTGTGCTCATAGGCTGATACGGAACATACAGGTTATAGAGCTGTGCAGTTTTATTAAGCTAGCACGCTTTTCCTTAGCTGGGGTGGTCCTGCATGGGGCACCATGTGACTGGGAGTAGTCACGTATTATTTTTCCATTTCCGATTTCTGACCGAGTGGCTGCGGAGAAGAGTTAATTTCTCTGCCTGTCTGGGTCATAAGAGGTGGTGAGTGCCCCAGCCATTGGGGGTTTAAGGTGCCAGTTGTTTTTTTTGGCTACAAATTTTAATTAGAATTATGGAGGATTCTAATATTCTAGAGTTTTCCTCTGATACAGATTTCGATACCTGCGTATGTTGTGAGGAGGCCTGGGTAGACCAGCCTGCTCAATTATGTTCTGTATGCCGCAATAGGGTGTTCTCCTCAAACAATGTTGAGATGTTAGAGACCACTGAGCCTTCTACCTCTGAGGATTCCTCATCCAGTGAGGTGCATTCCCTAGAATCTTCTCCTACACATGAAGTTTCCCTAAGTAGGGGTGGACAGATAGCTCAGCATGCTAATGCAGTTCCCCTAAGAAACCATTACTCCTTCATCTTTTTTCCACCGGAGGTTACTGCGTGTTTTCGCATGGCCATCTCTATGGCTTTAGCGAGTTTGTCTCTTGCTGTTACATGCAAGCGAAGGGTTAATCTGTGCTCTCCTACCCATGGGCCATCATGTAAAATGACTATTGTGCCCAATCAGGGGATGCGGTTCCCTCTAAAGCTTCAGAGGTAGAACCTCCGGGGTCAGAGTCGCCTGATTTGACTCCTCCGACTGAGGAGGAATTGGCATTTAGATTTTGAATGGCACGCCTGTGTTTACTTCTAAGAGAGGTTTTGGCTATGTTATAGGTTTCCAGTCCTGATCCGTCAGGTGGATCTCAGTCCTCTAAAGCAGATAACGATTTTGATTAGATGAGTGGAGAGGGTTAGATCATCTTCTTTATCGTCTATATGTATATAGTTATAGAATCCCAGTCCCGAGCTCTATGGGGATTTGTGTTGTATAATAAGCAGGACATGTTTGTTTTAGTTTGCACACCCTTTTTGACGCCCCTTTTTAATTTCTAATCTGTTTCGGATAGTTTTTGTTTTAGAGCTCGGGGTTCTTGTGAAAACTCTTTTTAGGAGGAAGTTTTCGTTACTTGCGTTGTTTTTGGTTGTATCCACTTTGATGTTCAGGATAGTTGGAGTCTTCCGATGGAAGCCTCTAGGTCTCGGTTCGGGGTGATTATTCCCTTGATTATCTAGAGATAAGAATCAAGCCTCGGAGCTTAATTCTTTTATTTTGTTTATTCTCAGTTTTTCCTAGTTCTGCTGGAACTTAAGAATTTGCCATTTGTTTATGTTTTTTATGACAAGACGTGTCATACCCTTGATGACGGGCAGGACCTGTTTTGGGTAGCATTTAAGTTTGTTCTTCCCTTCTACTCTAGAGAAGGAGCTATTTCTAGTTATTCTGGTCCAGGCAGAGCAGGTCCATCTATACCGAAGGACAGGCAGGACCTGTCTTAGGTTCTTCTGGATGGGCACTTGATGCTGAATCATATGTGTCAGGGGGTCTTAGAGGCCGGAGTTGAGTTTCATTCCGTCTTTCTGGACTAGGTGACTTTTGGAGTCTTGTCCCGGTACTCTTCTCAGTGTCAGTACACTGTTGGTGACTGGTCCGATGATGTTTAAGCAGAGCTTATTAGATCTATTTGTTCAGAGAGAATACACGGTTCTCTCTACCTGGATTTAGGAAGAAGGATATATTTCCTGCCTAGAGCAGTCCAGGGTAGCCCGGTGGCTATCTAGGAGGTCTATTTAGAACTGGCTGTGACTCATCATACAAGCAAACAGAGTAATAAGCACAGAGCCACAGGTTCAAATCCCCGCTCAGCCCGTTAAAGCTTTGCAACTCGAAGGATTGATGGTTCAAATCCACCTGCTGATGTTCGATGTCCATATAAAACATCCTTGTTTAACCAGGGCTGGTTCTTAGGGACTGTTTTCTTCCAGAACCTCGATTGGATCCAATTTTTTTTTTTAATGTGGCAGTAGCCTGTTTATAGATGTTGCAGTGGATCCCGAGTCTTGGCTGTCCTGGTTTTTCCAGCGTCTGCTAGTAGACCTTTTTGGGATTTGCTTCCTGCCAGTTCCATCCTCAGAGGTGGACCTAGACCTGGGTCCTGGTGTTGGCACCAGGTTGGATCCTTTGGATGCGGCTTGGTCTTCAGACAGAAAGGCTCTGCCTTAGAGCTTACAAAGTTAGAATTATTT
This sequence comes from Bombina bombina, assembly GCF_027579735.1. Classification (NCBI taxonomy): domain Eukaryota; kingdom Metazoa; phylum Chordata; class Amphibia; order Anura; family Bombinatoridae; genus Bombina; species Bombina bombina. The sequence goes on from NC_069510.1 coordinate 93,278,777, forward strand.
CATTGGTTCTGCCATCCAATTCTCCTTCAGGCCTTCATTGGCATTGTGGTGGGAGGTGATGGATTCAGCCCAGGCCGAGTCTTCGACATAGCATTGGGTTTTGGTCTCTGTCTTAGCAGTCTTTATGGATTAGCGGTTGGGGAATCGGTTGGGGAATCGTTCTCCAGTGTTCGGTCCAGATCTCCCGGTGTTGGGGATTTTTATCCTAGTTCCCCCAGGGCAGTTTTTATTTCTGAGTTAGTGAGTCCCTCCTGTGTAGACGGGAGGGCCTTGAATTTGGTGGTGGGCGGAGGCCCGCTACGGCTCTTGGCAGCAATCCATTCTCTGAGCGTACTCTTCCGGAACGCATGTGCTTTACGATCATCCATTGGATCTGACTATTCAGAGTTTTTTCGAATGTGTATCTGAGGAAAGCAGATCGAGTTTCTCAGCTGAGGTCCTCTGGACTATGTGGCCTAGGGGATTAGTTCCCGGCCTAGCAAGCTGTAGACTCGGAGTTTGAATCCTGCTGTGGCAGTTTTCTTCATTCTGAGGAGGTCTAATTTTAACCTTCTTCTTTTCGGCCATGTCACTCTTTTTCAAGGATGGATCGATCCTATCTGGAGTGGGTGTCACTGAGACTGTTGCTCCTTTTTTGCCCGCAAATTCATATTCATGGTTAGAGGCTTCGCTGCCATGAGATTTTCCTTGTTGCAGGGATCTACCGGGTCAGGGTCTCTTTGCGTCTTGGGATCCTTTTCTTCTGGGGCGGGTTGCGAGGGGACGCTTGCACCTAGCCAAGAGAAGGTTTTTTTCTAAAGGGTTTTTGGATCTTTCCTTCAGCTCGTACCTGGTTCCTCATCACCTATTTTATATATGTCGAGAGGAGCTAGCTTGTCTTGACTCTCTTCCGCATCCTGGAGTATTCTTCTTTCCCTCTAGAATGAGCTGGTGAAGGGTTTGTCTAGCTTGTTCTTGTTCGAAGGGGTAGCCTGCAAAGATAGCCTGTTGGTTAGATTAGCCGCCTGGCTAGTGGAAGGTTGCAGATGGATTCCAGCAGTGGTTCTTTTCTCTGCTATGTGTTTTTCGCAAGCAGTTTTTGTGCTCCAGTTCCAGAGGTCCATTGATCTTCCAGGTGTTCAGTTGTTTTTGCTAGGGCTCTGCCTGCAGCTGGGCCGGTAAATCAATTCCTTGCTCTTTATGGGGTTGGATTTATCCTTCAGGAGTTACATCAGGTTACCTTTGTACCTGTACAGTAGGTGGTCTTTGAATTCTTTTTCAAGGACCTATTTTGTCTGTAGTCTGTTTTTCTATGTGTCATAATTTCCATGTTGCACTTTGCAATATGTTCTTCCTTATTGTGGTCTCCATTCTAATAAAACTCTCAGAGTTTGTTCTCCCTAAGATTGTCGTATTCCTTGTCCAAATGTGAAGAGGTTCTTCCTTTTTTGGGGAATCTTACCTTGAGGTTATCTGTCAGACTTCTTCAGAATAGACAGTTATTTTCCTTTATGTTATTTTATCTGGGGAGTGCAAGGTTTTGGAAGCTGATAACTTCCTCCTTGCTGGTGGGGGAGTGTTTTTCGTGGGTTCTAAGAGACAGTGGGACACGAGCCTCCTCAGAGGTTTATGACTCAGTTTGAGTACAGTGACATCTTTTGGGTCTCTGACATAAGATCCTATGGTTCTGATTGTTGAGCGGCTGCTTGGTCCTCCTAACATTCTTATTCTTTTTAATTTTTGCTTCTGTCAAGGAAACCTTTGGGAGTTTGGTTCTTACAGACTGTGGTGCTCTCAGGTTGGGCTACCTCTAATTTGTACCCTCCCGTTAGCATTCAGTGTCCTCTGTAGCTTGGGTATAATTTCCCACAAGTAATGAATGCAGCTGTGGACTCTCCCTGTATTTAGAAGGAAAACATAAATTATGACTTACCAGATAATTTCCTTTCCTTTGATACAGGGAGAGCCCACAGCTCCCGCCCGTGCTCTCCAGTGGGCGGCCCTAAATTGAAGTTGTTTTTCTTCTGGCACCTTTTTCACCTGATATTTCTCCTACTGTTCCGTGTTCCCTCGGCAGAATGACTGGGGGATGAGGGAAGTGGGGGAGGTATTCAAGCCTTTGGCTGGGGTGTCTTTGCCTCCTCCTGGTGGCCACCAGGTTCTGTATTCCCACAAGTAATGAATGCAGCTGTGAACTCTCCCTGTATCAAAGGAAAGGAAATGATCTGGTAAGTCATAATTTATGTTTTTTCCTATCTTTTACATTGAGTGACAGTAACTTTTCACCCCTGACTAGTAAACTATAGTAATATTTTTCCACCCCTGTGAGGGTGCATAAATAAATAAATACACACACACACACACACATATATATATATATATATATATATATATATATATATATATATATATATATATATATATATATATATACAGGGAGTGCAGAATTATTAGGCAAATGAGTATTTTGACCACATCATCCTCTTTATGCATGTTGTCTTACTCCAAGCTGTATAGGGTCGAAAGCCTACTACCAATTAAGCATATTAGGTGATGTGCATCTCTGTAATGAGAAGGGGTGTGGTCTAATGACATCAACACCCTATATCAGGTGTGCATAATTATTAGGCAACTTCCTTTCCTTTGGCAAAATGGGTCAAAAGAAGGACTTGACAGGCTCAGAAAAGTAAAAAATAGTGAGATATCTTGCAGAGGGATGCAGCACTCTTAAAATTGCAAAGCTTCTGAAGCGTGATCATCGAACAATCAAGCGTGTCATTCAAAATAGTCAACAGGGTCGCAAGAAGCGTGTGGAAAAACCAAGGCGCAAAATAACTGCCCATGAACTGAGAAAAGTCAAGCATGCAGCTGCCAAGATGCCACTTGCCACCAGTTTGGCCATATTTCAGAGCTGCAACATCACTGGAGTGCCCAAAAGCACAAGGTGTGCAATACTCAGAGACATGGCCAAGGTAAGAAAGGCTGAAAGACGACCACCACTGAACAAGACACACAAGCTGAAATGTCAAGACTGGGCCAAGAAATATCTCAAGACTGATTTTTCTAAGGTTTTATGGACTGATTAAATGAGAGTGAGTCTTGATGGGCCAGATGGATGGGCCCGTGGCTGAATTGGTAAAGGGCAGAGAGCTCCAGTCCGACTCAGACGCCAGCAAGGTGGAGGTGGAGTACTGGTTTGGGCTGGTATCATCAAAGATGAGCTTGTGGGGCCTTTTCGGGTTGAGGATGGAGTCAAGCTCAACTCCCAGTCCTACTGCCAGTTTCTGGAAGACACCTTCTTCAAGCAGTGGTACAGGAAGAAGTCTGCATCCTTCAAGAAAAACATTATTTTCATGCAGGACAATGCTCCATCACACGCGTCCAAGTACTCCACAGCGTGGCTGGCAAGAAAGGGTATAAAAGAAGAAAATCTAATGACATGGCCTCCTTGTTCACCTGATCTGAACCCCATTGAGAACCTGTGGTCCATCATCAAATGTGAGATTTACAAGGAGGGAAAACAGTACACCTCTCTGAACAGTGTCTGGGAGGCTGTGGTTGCTGCTGCACGCAATGTTGATGGTGAACAGATCAAAACACTGACAGAATCCATGGATGGCAGGTTTTGAGTGTCCTTGCAAAGAAAGGTGGCTATATTGGTCACTGATTTGTTTTTGTTTTATTTTTGAATGTCAGAAATGTATATTTGTGAATGTTGAGATGTTATATTGGTTTCACTGGTAAAAATAAATAATTGAAATGGGTATATATTTGTTTTTTGTTAAGTTGCCTAATAATTATGCACAGTAATAGTCACCTGCACACACAGATATCCCCCTAAAATAGCTATAACTAAAAACAAACTAAAAACTACTTCCAAAACTATTCAGCTTTGATATTAATGAGTTTTTTGGGCTCATTGAGAACATGGTTGTTGTTCAAAATACAACTTGCCTAATAATTCTGCACTCCCTGTATATATAGATATATATATACACACACACACATATATATACTGTATAAATCCAAGTTGCCATGCACTCACTCAATACCTTCCAAGTGTATGCCAGGGTGCTACCTCTGAAAGTTTAGTTACATGTCATAATGCAGGTTGAGGACACTCACAGGTGCTTAAAAAAGTTCTTCCTTTATTGCAGTATCTTTAAAAACAGTTGACGTTTCAGCTTAAATGTGAGACTTTTTCAAGGCATCTTAATTACAATTGTTCATCTGATATTGTGTGGTTTTCATAGACCAAACTTTCACCTAGATTACGAGTTTTGCGGTAACAGGGGTGCGGTGCTAACAAGCAGTTTTCCCTCACCGCTCACCTACAGACAACGCTGGTATTACGGGTTTTTAGAGACCCGGTGTCAGCCGCAGAAAAGTGAGCGGAGAGCAAAATTTTGCTCCACATCTCACCTCAATACCAGCGCTGCTTACGGTAGCGGTGAGCTGGCAAAACGTGCTCGTGCACGATTTCCCCATAGGAATCAATGGGGCAGAGCCGGCTGAAAAAAACCCACACCTGCAAAAAAGCAGCGTTCAGTTCTTAACGCAGCCCCATTGATTCCTATGGGGAAACACATTTTATGTCTACACCTAACACCCTAACATGAACCCCGAGTCTAAACACCCCTAATCTTACAGTTATTAACCTCTAATCCGCCGCCCCCGTCATCGCCGACACCTGCATAATATTATTAACCCCTAATCTGCCGCTCCGGACACTTTATTAACCCCTAATCTGCTACCCCCAACATCGCTGACACCTACATTATATTTATTAACCCCTAATCTGCCGCCCCCAATGTCGCCGTCACCTACCTACACTTATTAACCCCTAATCTGCCGCCCCCCAACGTCGCCACCACTATCATAAAGTTATTAACCCCTAAACCTAAGTCTAACCCACTTCTTGCCGTCTTGGATGAAGACTTCTGCCCGTTTGGAGGACCACTTCGCTTGGCTTCGTTGAGGACTTCGGCCCGGTTGGGTGAAGACTTCTCATGGTAGGGTGATCTTCAAGGGGTTAGTGTTAGGTTTTATTAAGGGGGTATTGGGTGGGTTTTAGAGTAGGGTTGGGTGTGTGGGTGGTGGGTTTTAATGTTGGGGGGGTATTGCACTTTTTTTTACAGGTAAAAGAGCTGATTACTTTGGGGCAATGCCCCGCAAAAGGCCCTTTTAAGGGCTATTTGTAATTTAGTATAGGGTAGGGCTTTTTATTATTTTGGGGGGCTTTTTTATTTTATTAGGGGGATTAGACTAGGTGTAAATAGTTTAAAATTCTTGTAATTATTTTATTATTTTCTGTAATTTAGTGGGGTTTTTTTTCGTACTTTAGATAATTTTTTTAAATTGTATTTAGTTTAGGTAATTTATTTAATTATAGTGTAGTGTTAGGTGTAATTGTAACTTAGGTTAGGATTTATTTTACAGGTAAATTTGAATTTATTTTAACTAGGTAGCTATTAAATAGTTAATAACTATTTAATAACTATTGTACCTAGTTAAAATAAATACAAAGTTGCCTGTAAAATTAAAATAAACCCTAAACTAGATACAATGTAACTATTAGTTATATTGTAGCTAGCTTAGGGTTTATTTTATAGGTAAGTATTTAGTTTTAAGTAGGAATAATTTAGTGAATTGTAACTTTATTTAGATTTAGTTAAATTATATTTAAGTTAGGGGGTGTTAGGGTTAGACTTAGATTTAGGGGTTAATACATTTAATATAGTTGCGGCGACGTTGGGGTCTGCAGATTAGGGGTTAATAAATGTAGGTAGGTGTCGGCGATGTTAGGGAAGGCAGATTAGGGGTTAATAAAATTTAACTAGTGTTTGCGATGCGGGAGGGCGGCAGTTTAGGGGTTAATATATTTTTTATAGTGGTGGCGATGTCAGGTTCGGCAGATTAGGGGTTAAAATATTTATTATAGTGTTTGCGATGTGGGGGGGGGGCCTCGGTTTAGGGGTTAATAGGTAGTTTATGGGTGTTAGTGTACTTTTTAGTACTTTAGTTAAGAGTTTTATGCTACGGCTTTAGCCCATAAAACTCTTAACTACTGACTTTTAAATGCGATATCAGTCTTGACAGGAGAGGGTCTACCGCTCACTTTTTGGAAGACTTGTAATACCGGTGTTATGCAAGTCCCATTGAAAATATAGAATACGCAATTGACGTAAGTGGATTTGCGGTATTTTCGAGTCTGACCAAAAAAGTGAGCAGTGAGTCTGTCATTTCAAGACTCGTAATACCAGCGGGTGTTAAAAAGCAGCGTTGGGACCTCTCAACGCTGTTTTTTAACCCTAACGCACAACTCGCAATCTAGCCATTTGTAGCTCCTTGTCCATGGCTCGGTTTTGCTACAATTGTTCCAGAGTGTTTGGGGGCATATTGGGGAGCAGCATCGGCTTCAAATCTATGCCAACTTGAAAAAGTCGGTATCATAGTGAGGCTGGACGCTCACTCCAGACCTGTCTATGCACATTGAACACAGCAGATCACTGCGCAACACACATTACTGAAGCACCTTAATTGACAGATCACGGAACTGACACTAATTAATGAATAAATAAAAAGAATGTAAGCCTGTTAGCGTGTAAAGCCTGTAATTCCCTGGTCACTTGGATACAGTCCATACAAAGTATCTGATGATAAAGTATCATCAGTTATATACCAAACTTTGATATAGTAAGTAAAGGACTTACCGCACATCCGCCCACTCCAACGGGTACCTCTACCAGAAAGCCAGTAGAACCGAGCTAGTGTCAGTACACAAGCATAAGTATAAGACAATTTACATATATGAAACAGTCCAATAATAACATCTTACTGGTGACATTGCATAGCTCTATTGGGTAATATTTTACAATAAACAACAAAAAAGATAAACGAATAAGCAGCAAGAACAAAATAACAGGAAGTCATGTAACGAAAAATTGTGTGATAAAGTTGTCCATTAAAAGTCTTATTCATAGTCAGGCCTAACAAAATCCCACGAGAAGTTCTTTATTCGCACGAATGTTCCGTTATTTATAATGTCACTAACTACAATTTCCAGATTCTTGGAAACAAAATGGAGTCTTAACGTGTCATAAGGATCAATTTCGCTAAACAAACCATCAAATTTCTTTTGGGACACTGACCTTCTTAACACTTTATCTGACTTTATGAGAGAGTGGTATCCTTAAAGGGACATTAAACACTAAATAAATGCTTGATAGAATGATGCATTCAAAGAAAAGATTAGTCTGAGAAGAACATGTAGATGCATTTTTAAAGTTTCATTAGCCGTTTAAATATTGAAAAATAAGTGAAACGTTTTAGTGTCTATATAGCAATGGGAGCTGCCATATTGTAACTTAGGTTACCTTCTCTGCTGTGGCCAATTAGGAACAGTTTTAAATAGGTCACTAGAGTGTGCAGCCAATGGCTGTGTGGAATATAACAGTGTCCTGCACTTTTATTTCTAACAGGAACTGAAAAGCTCACAATTTCAGAATGGAATTACAGGAAAATGGAACAAAACAAATTATGAAAGTATATTACAGAGTTTTTTTTATACAGATGATTTATCATTTTATATTACCATCTCAAGGTGTTTTATACCCATAGATATTACATATAATACAATATTAATTTATTTACGGTAATCTCTGTGCTAAATATCTGTCACACATAGATTGTATTTGAGCATAAAAGGGTAAACATCTTTGTCTTATAAAATAATATTCTTCTTATTATTTCATTACATTTATGAATCCATTGTGCTATATTTGGTATATCTCTGTGCTAACAGACTTGCATTCTATTGGTAGCACACACAATACACAGCTCGGTCAGTAACGTTGCCAGTATTCTGTCGAAAAAAGCTACCTTGTCAAGATTAGCTACCTTGACATACACATGCTCACAATTAGATAATTGCATTCCACTGTTGTTTCAAAAGAATGTTTGGAATGCAATTACGTAATTATAAGCATGCGCACATCCTCGGGTAGCCAATCTTGACAAAGATGAAAATTAGCCTCCTATTAAATCTTAAAGCAGCGATGTCCATACACGCATGTGTAGTTTAAGCTGTTGGCAGTTAATTCCAACATTGTCTTTTCTAATTCTGTTACCCAAGGCTGTTGACAGGTCATGCGGGAAATGGGTCCATTGACATTAAAACTTTTGTTTGTACGATTGCACATAGCGCTGTAAAATATTCTGCGCTATATGCAAATGTACGGTCGGCACAAAGGTTTTAAGATTCAATAGAAGAAGAATTTTAATCTCTGTCGAGGTTAGTTACCCAAGGATGTGTGCATGCTTATAATTAAGTAATTGCATTCCAAAGATTCTTTGGAAACATCCGTGGAATGCGATTACGTAAATGTGAGCATGCGCACGTCAAGGTAGCTAATCTCGACAAGGTAGCTAATCTCGACAAGGTAGCTATTTTCAACAGAACATTAGCTTTTTCATAGCTGTATAGTGCGCTTCAGGTTAACACACAGAATACACAGCTGTATAGTGCGCTTCAGGTTAGCACACACAGTACACAGCTGTATAGTGCGCTTCAGGTTAGCACACACAATACACAGCTGTATAGTGCGCTTCAGATTAGCACACACAGTACACAGCTGTATAATACTCTTCAGGTTAGCACACACAATACACAGCTGTATAGCGCGCTTCAGGTTAGCACACATAGTACACAGCTGTATAGTGTGCTTCAGGTTAGCACACAATACACAGCTGTATAGTGCGCTTCAGGTTAGCATGCACAATACACAGCTGTATAGTGCGCTTCAGGTTAGCACACACAATACACAGTTGTATAATATGCTTCAGGTTAGCACACACAATACACAGCTGTATAGTGCACTTCAGTTTAGCAGACACAATACACAGCTGTATAGTGCACTTCAGGTTAGCACACACAATACACAGCTGTATAGTGCACTTCAGGTTAGCACACACAATACACAGCTGTATAATACGCTTCAGGTTAGCACACACAATACACAGCTGTATAATACGCTTCAGGTTAGCACACACAATACACAGCTGTATAGTGCGCTTCAGGTTAGCACACACAATACACAGCTGTATAGTGCGCTTAAGGTTAGCACATACAATACACAGCTGTATAATGCGCTTTAGGTTAGCACACACAATACACAGCTGTATAGTGCGCTTCAGGTTATCATACACAATACACAGCTGTATAGTGAGCTTCAGGTTAGCACACACAATACAAAGCTGTATAGTGCGCTTCTGGTTAGCACACATAATACACAGCTGTATAGTGCGCTTCAGGTTAGCACACACAGTACACAGCTGTATAGTGTGCTTCAGGTTAGCACACACAATACACAGCTGTATTGTGCGCTTCAGGTTAGCACACACAATACACAGCTTCATAGTGCGCTTCAGGTTAGCACACACAATACACAGCTGTATAGTGCGCTTCAGGTTAGCACACACAATACACAGCTGAATAGTGCGCTTCAAGTTAGCACACACAATACACAGCTGTATAGTGCACTTCAGTTTAGCAGACACAATACACAGCTGTATAGTGCACTTCAGGTTAGCACACACAATACACAGCTGTATAGTGCACTTCAGGTTAGCACACACAATACACAGCTGTATAATACGCTTCAGGTTAGCACACACAATACACAGCTGTATAGTGCGCTTTAGGTTAGCACACACAATACACAGCTGTATAGTGCGCTTCAGGTTAGCACACACAATACACAGCTGTATAGTGCGCTTAAGGTTAGCACACACAATACACAGCTGTATAATGCGCTTCAGGTTAGCACACACAATACACAGCTGTATAGTGCGCTTCAGGTTAACATACACAATACACAGCTGTATAGTGAGCTTCAGGTTAGCACACACAATACAAAGCTGTATAGTGCGCTTCTGGTTAGCACACACAGTACACAGCTCTATAGTGCGCTTCAGGTTAGCACACACAGTACACAGCTGTATAGTGCGCTTCAGGTTAGCACACACAATACACAGCTGTATTGTGCGCTTTAGGTTAGCACACACAATACACAGCTTTATAGTGCGCTTCAGGTTAGCACACACAATACACCGCTGTATAGTGCGCTTCAGGTTAGCACACACAATACACAGCTGTATAGAGCGCTTCAGGTTAGCACACACAATACACAGCCGTATAATACGCTTCAGGTTAGCACACACAATAGACAGCTGTATAATTCGCTTCAGGTTAGCACACACAATACACAGCTGTATAATACGCTTCAGGTTAGCACACACAGTATACAGCTGTATAGTACGCTTCAGATTAGCACACACAATACACAGCTTTATAGTGCGCTTCAGGTTAGCACACACAATACACAGCTTTATAGTGCGCTTCAGGTTAGCACACACAATACACAGCTGTATAGTGCGCTTCAGGTTAGCACACACAATACACAGCTGTATAGTGCACTTCAGTTTAGCACACACAATACACAGCTGTATAATACGCTTCAGGTTAGCACACACAATACACCGCTGTATAGTGCGCTTCAGGTTAGCACACACAATACACAGCTGTATAGTGCGCTTCAGGTTAGCACACACAATACACAGCTTTCTTTCATGTAATTGGCAAGAGTCCATGAGCTAGTGACGTATGGGATATACATTCCTACCAGGAGGGGCAAAGTTTCCCAAACCTCAAAATGCCTATAAATACACCTCCCCACCACACCCACAATTCAGTTTTTACAAACTTTGCCTCCTATGGAGGTGGTGAAGTAAGTTTGTGCTAGATTTCTACGTTGATATGCACTTCTCAACATGCTGAAGCCCGGTTCCTCTCAGAGTTCAGTGAATGACAGAGGGATGTGAAGGGAGTATTACCTATTGAATGCAATGGTCATCCTAATGGGGATCTATTTCATAGGTTCTCTGTTATCGGTCGTAGAGATTTCTTCTCCTACCTCCCTTTTCAGATCGATGATATACTCTTATATACCATTACCTCTACTGATTCTCGTTTCAGTACTGGTTTGGCTATCTACTTTATGTAGATGAGTGTCTTTTGGTAAGTATGTTTTCTTTTATTTATGACACTCTCAGCTATGGTTTGGCACTTTATATGTAAAGTTCTAAATATATGTTTTATACTTATATTTGCCATGATTCAGGTTAATCAGTATATTTCCTTCTTACAGACTGTCAGTTTCATTTTGGGAAATGCATATGAAAAAATTATTTCTTACCTGAAATTTTTCCAAATTGACTTTCTTTCTAAATTGCGGGCTGTTTGGTTTGCGGGAGCGCAAAATGCTATAATTTATTGCGTCATTTTTGGCGCGAAAATTACGTTTGTTGACGTAATGACGTCATTTCCGGTATCTTAGTTGGCGCCGAGAGTTTTTCACGTAGTTGCGTCATCTATGACGCTCGTGTTGTTGCAGACGTTTTTTGGCGCCAAAAATATTTGTCAGTTTGGGCGTCATACTTGGCGCCAATTTTTGACATTATTTAAGTCATTATTTCTTTTTGCCTCTGTTTGCATTTTTTCCCATTCCTGAAACTGTCATATAAGGAAATTGATCATTTTGCTTTATATGTTGTTTTTTCTATTACATATTGCAAGATGTCTCAATCTGACCCTGTCTCAGAATCTACTTCTGGAATGCTGCTGCCTGATGTCGGTTCTACCAAAGCTAAGTGCATTTGTTGTAAACTTGTGGTAACTGTTCCTCCGGCTGTAGTTTGTGTTTTCATGATAAACTTTCAAAAGCAGACAATATTTCCATTAGTAGTAATCCATTACCTGTTGTTGTTCCTTCAACATCTAATGTTCAGGATATTCCTGTTAATGTGAGAGAATTTGTTTCTAATTCTATTCAGAAGGCCCTGTCTGTTATACCACCTTCTAATAAATAAAAGGTCTTTTAAAACTTCTCATAAATTCGATGAATTTTTAAATGACCGACAGCATTCTGATTTATCTATCTCTGATGAGGATCTATCTGGTTCAGAAGATTCTGCCTCAGATATTGACACTGACAAAACTTCATATTTATTTAAAATGGAGTATATTCGTTCTTTATTAAAAGAGGTGTTGATTGCATTAGATATGGAGGAGACTAGTCCTCTTGATATTAAAACCAGTAAACGTTTAAATTCTTTTTAAACCTTATGTAGTTATTCCAGAGGTTTTTCCAGTTCCTGATGCTATTTCAGACATAATTTCTAGGGAATGGAATAGTTTGGGTACTTCATTTACTCCTTCTTCAAGGTTTAAGAAACTGTACCCTTTGCCGACTGATAGATTGGAGTTTTGGGAAAAGATCCCCAAAGTTGATGGGGCTATCTCTACTCTTGATAAGCGTACTACTATTCCTACGGCAGATAGTACTTCTTTTAAAGATCCTTTAGATAGGAAGCTTGAATCTTATCTAAGGAAGGCTTATTTATGTTCAGGTCATCTTCTTAGGCCTGCTATTTCTTTGGCTGATGTTGCTGCGGCTTCAACTTTTTGGTTGGAAACTTTAGCACAACAAGTACCAGATCCTAATGTGTATAGCATTGTTAAGCTAATTCAACATGCTAATAATTTCATTTGTGATGCCATTTTTGATATCATTAGAATTGATGTCAGGTATATGTCTTTAGCTATTTTAGCTAGAAGAGCTTTATGGCTTAAATCTTGGAATGCGGATATGACTTCTAAATTAACGTTGCTATCTCTTTCTTTCCAAGGTAATAAATTATTTGGTTCTCAGTTGGATTCTATTATTTCAACTGTCACTGGGGGGAAGGGAGCCTTTTTGCCTCAGGATAAAAAATCTAAGGGTAAATTTAGGGCTGCTAACCGTTTTCATTCCTTTCGTCAGAATAAGGAACAGAAACCTGACCCTTCCCCTAAAGGAACGGTTTCCAATTGGAAGCCTTCTCCAGTCTGGAATAAATCCAAGCCTTTTAGAAAATCAAAATCAGCCCCCAAGTCCGCATGAAGGTGCGGCCGTCATTTCAGTGCAGCTGGTAGGGGGCAGACTAAGATTTTTCAAGGATGTTTGGATCAATTCAATCCAAAATCATTGGATCCAGAACATTGTTTCTCAAGGGTACAGAATAGGTTTCAAGGTAAGACCGCCTGTGAGAAGTTCCTTTCTCTCACGCATTCCAGTAAACCCAGTAAAGGCTCAGGCTTTCCTGAAGTGTGTTTCAGACCTGGAGTTATCCGGGGTAATTGTGCCAGTTCCCTTTCCGGAACGGGGTCTGGGGTTTTATTCAAATCTGTTCATTGTTCCAAAGAAAGAGAATTCTTTCAGAACAGTTCTGGATCTAAAAATTTTGAATCGTTATGTAAGAATACCAACATTCACAATGGTGACTATAAGGACTATTCTGCCTTTTGTTCAGCAAGGGCATTATATGTCCACAATAGACTTACAGGATGCATATCTTCATATTCCGATTCATCCAGATCACTATCAGTTCCTGAGAGTCTCTTTTCTAGACAAGCATTACCAATTTGTTGCTCTTCCTTTTGGCCTAGCAACAGCTCCAAGGATCTTTTCAAAGGTTTTCGGTGCCCTACTCTCTGTAATCAGAGAGCGGGGTATTGCGGTGTTTCCTTATTTGGACAATATCTTGGTACTTGCTCAGTCTTTACATTCTGCAGAATCTCACACGAATCAACTAGTGTTGTTTCTTCAAAGACATGGTTGGAGGATCAATTTACCAAAAAGTTCCTTGATTCCTCAGACAAGGGTAACCTTTTTAGGATTCCAAATAGATTCAGTATCCATGACTTTGTCTCTAACAGACAAAAGACGTCTGAAATTGGTTTCAGCTTGTCGAAACCTTCAGTCTCAGTCATTCCCTTCAGTAGCTATGTGCATGGAGGTTTTAGGTCTCATGACTGCAGCATTGGACGCGATCCCCTTTGCTCGTTTTCACATGAGACCTCTTCAGCTTTGTATGCTGAGCCAATGGTGCAGGGATTATACAAAGATATCACAATTAATATCCTTAAATCCCAATATTCAACTATCTCTGACTTAGTGGTTAGATCACCATCGTTTAGTTCAGGGGGCCTCTTTTGTTCGTCCAACCTGGACTGTGATTACAACAGATGCAAGTCTTTCAGGTTGGGGAGCTGTCTGGGGATCTCTGACAGCGCAGGGGGTTTGGAAATCTCAAGAGGCTAGATTACCAATCAATATTTTGGAACTCCGTGCGATTCTCAGAGCTCTTCAGTTTTGGCCTCTTCTGAAGAGAGAACCGTTTATTTGTTTTCAGACAGATAATGTCACAACCGTGGCGTATGTCAATCATCAAGGTGGGACTCACAGTCCTCAAGCTATGAAAGAAGTATCTCAGATACTTGCATGGGCGGAATCCAGCTCCTGTCTAATCTCTGCGGTCCATATCCCAGATATAGACAATTGGGAAGCTGATTATCTCAGTCGCCAGACTTTACATCCGGGAGAATGGTCTCTTCACCCAGATGTGTTTCTTCAGATTGTTTAGATGTGGGGGCTTCCAGAAATATATCTGATGGCTTCTCATCTAAACAGGAAACTTCCCAGGTATCTGTCCAGGTCCAGGGATCCTCAGGCGGAAGCAGTGGATGCGTTGTCACTTCCTTGGAATTATCAACCTGCTTATATCTTTCCGCCTCTAGTTCTTCTTCCAAGAGTGATTTCCAAAATCACAATTGAGCGTTCATTTGTACTGCTGGTGGCTCCAGCATGGCCACACAGGTTTTGGTATGCAGATCTTGTTCGGATGTCCAGTTGCCAACCTTGGCCACTTCTGTTAAGGCCAGACCTTCTATCTCAAGGTCCATTTTTCCATCAGGATCTCAAATCATTAAATTTGAAGGTATGGAGATAGAACGCCTAGTGCTTAGTCATAGAGGTTTATCTGACTCAGTGATTAATACTATGTTGCAGGCTCGCAAATCTGTGTCTAGAAAGATTTATTACCGAGTTTGGAAGACTTACATCTCATGGTGTTCTTCTCATAAATTCTCTTGGCATTCTTTTAGAATTCCTAGAATTTTACAGTTTCTTCAGGATGGTTTGGATAAGGGTTTGTCTGCAAGTTCCTTGAAAGGACAAATCTCTGCTCTTTCTGTTCTGTTTCACAGAAAAATTGCTAATCTTCCTGATATTCATTGTTTTGTACAGGCTTTGGTTCGTATCAAGCCTGTCATTAAGCCAATTTCTCCTCCTTGGAGTCTTAATTTGGTTCTGAGGGCTTTACAGGCTCCTCCGTTTGAGCCTATGGCCCCTAGTTATCAAGCCGTTAACCTCAAATACGCTTGAATTACGCAGCGTATTTGTGGCGAGGCTGATTCGCCTTAGTTATCAAGCCCTAGACACCGGCAAAAGTAGAATTTTGTGACGTAAGCTTCGATCCGCCTGACTCAGTCCGACACAGATCGATTCTTATGTCACTCCAGATGTTCCGCACACAAGTTCGGCACTATCTGACTACTTTTGCTAGTTATAAAAAAACTAGCAGGTACGCTCGGCACTTTTCCGGCCCAGCGTACCTGGTTTTCAAACCGCCGCCCTGGAGGCGGCGGATCCCATAGGAATTAATGGGAGTCTGACCATAGCGAAAGTTCATGTTCGCTGCTGCCAGACATCCCATTGATTCCTATGGGAGCTGTCTACACCTAACACCCTAACATGTACCCCGAGTCTAAACACCCCTAATCTGTCTCCCCCTACACCACCGCAACTAAATAAATGTATTACCCCCTAAACCGCCATTTCCGGAGCCCACCGCCACTATAATAAATATGTTAACCCCTAAACCGCCGCTCCCGGTCCCCGCCGCAACTATAATATATGTATTAACCCCTAAACCGCCGCTCCCGGACCCCGCTGCCACCTACATTATACCTAGTAACCCCTATCCTGCCCCCCCTATACTGCCGCCACCTATAATAAATTTATTAACCCCTATCCTGCGGATCCCGGACCTCGCCGCAACTAAATAAATAGTTTAACCCCTAAACTGCCACTCCCGGACCCCGCCGCAACCTATCTTAAACTTATTAACCCCTAATCTGCCCCCCCTACACCGTCGCCACCTATAATAAATTTATTAACCTCTATCCTGCCCCCCCCTACACCGCCGCCACTGTAATAAATTTATTAACCCCTATCCTGCCCCCCCTACACCGTCGCAACTATAATAAAATTATTAACCCCTAAACCTAAGTCTAACAATAACCCTAACACCCCCTAACTTAAATATTAATTAAATAAATCTAAATAATATTTCTCTTATTAACTAAATTAATCCTATTTAAAACTAAATACTTACCTTTAAAATAAACCCTAATATAGCTACAATATAAATAATAATTATATTGTAGCTATCTTAGGATTTATTTTTATTTTACAGGCAAATTTCAATTTATTTTAACTAGGTACAATAGCTATTAAATAGTTAATAACTATTTAATAGCTACCTAGTTAAAATAAAGAGAAATTTACCTGTAAAATAAAAACTAACCTAATTACAATTACACCTAACACTACACTATCATTAAATAAATTATTCCTATTTAAAACTAAATACTTACCTGTAAAATAAACCCTAAGATAGCTACAATGTAATTAATAATTACATTGTAGCTATTTTAGGATTTATATTTATTTTACAGGTAACTTTGTATTTATTTTAGCTAGTTAGAATAGTTATTAAATAGTTATTAACTATTTAATAACTACCTAGCTAAAAGAAATACAAAATTACCTGTAAAATAAATCCTAACCTAAGTTACAATTAAACCTAACACTACACTATCATTAAATTAATTAAATAAATTAGCTACAAACAACTACAATTAAATTCAATTAAAAAAACTAAGTTACAAAAAATAAATAAAATAAGTTACAAACATTTAAAAAATATTACAACAATTTTAAGCTACTTACACCTAATCTAAGCCCCCTAATAAAATAACAAAGCCCCCCAAAATAAAAAAATTACTTTCCCTATTTTATATTAAAAAGTTACCAGCTCAATTACCTTACCAGCCCTTAAAAGGGCCTTTTGCGGGGCATGCCCCAAAGAATTCAGCTCTTTTGCCTGTAAAAAAAAATACAACCCCCCCAACATTAAAACCCACCACCCACATACCCCTAATCTAACCCAAACCCCCCTTAAATAAACCTAACACTACCCCCCTGAAGATCATCCTACCTTGAGCCGTCTTCAGCCCGCCGACCACCGATGGAACCGAAGAGGAGATCCGGAGCGGCAGAAGTCATCATCCAAGGGGCGCTGAAGAAGTCTTCCATCCGATTGAAGTCTTCATCCAAGCCGCGTCTTCAATCTTCATCCATCCGGAGCGGAGCCATCTTCAGACGAGCTGATGCGGAGCCATCCTCTTCTTCCCGACGACTAACGACGAATGAAGGTTCCTTTAAGGGACGTCATCCAAGATGGGGTCCCTTCAATTCCGATTGGCTTGCATTCAAATCAGATTGAGCTTGCATTCTATTGGCTGTTCCGATCAGCCAATAGAATGCGAGCTCAATCTGATTGGCTGATTGGATCAGCCAATCGGATTGAACTTCAATCTGATTGGCTGATTCAATCAGCCAATCAGATTTTTCCTACCTTAATTCCGATTGGCTGATAGAATCCTATCAGCCAATCGGAATTGAAGGGACGCCATCTTGGATAACGTCCCTTAAAGGAACCTTCATTCGTCGTTAGTCGTCGGGAAGAAGAGGATGGCTCCGCGTCGGCTCGTCTGAAGATGGCTCCGCTCCGGATGGATGAAGATTGAAGACGCGGCTTGGATGAAGACTTCAATCGGATGGAAGACTTCTTCAGCGCCCCTTGGATGATGACTTCTGCCGCTCCGGATCTCCTCTTCAGTTCCATCGGTGGTTGGCTGGCTGAAGACGGCTCAAGGTAGGATGATCTTCAGGGGGGTAGTGTTAGATTAGGGGTATGTGGATGGTGGGTTTTAATGTTGGGGGGGTTTGTATTTTTTTTTACAGGCAAAAGAGCTGAATTCTTTGGGGCATGCCCCGCAAAAGGCCATTTTAAGGGCTCGTAAGGTAATTGAGCTGGTAACTTTTTAATGTAGAATAGGGTAGGGCATTTTTTTTATTTGGTTGGGAGTGAATAGTGCGCTGGAGCTGTCAGATCCCAAACTCCCTATAAATATAAGCTCCTTCCAGCTTATATATATGTAAAAACTTAGAGAAATTTGTGTGGATATAGGGGCGTGGTACACTTAAGGGATATGGTTTAAATTTATAGATTACAGAATTTTCCAATATATTACTCAATAGTACAAATGTTTACTTTGTCCAAATATGACCGATGTATAAAAGTGCAAAGAAAAGAAAAAGTTGTGAGACTTAATTATGTGAATATAAAAGAAAATTTTTTTTTTAAACCATTCATAGGTAGTACCTTTTCAAATAGATTGTACTGCTATTGATAGGTGTATTGGAAAAAAAGGTTAGAAAGAAGTGCCTAGTTTTTTTTGGTTTAAGTGACGGCGTGTTGCCTATTGAAGAACCTAAGTAATTCAGAAGAGATGTGTCTCTAATCCATAAGAGTGCACAATTCTGTAGTTTTTCTATGTGAAGAATTTTTAGTGAAAATTTTGTGTAGTTCATAATGTAGATTTTTTATAGTGTACAGTCGAATAGAGATTATTTTGGAAATTAATATTATGTTGGTGCTATATAGCTAAATACATGGAATGGTATGTATACGCTTATAAAAACCATATAAACAATAATAACTGTCTTGAGATAGCGAGATAGAATAAACTTAAAATGTATTTAAAATGTTTTACTAAAAACAAATTCCTTATGTTTGGTAATTACCACTTTTTGGGACGTCTCCCAGATTTATGTATTTAGATAAACAGATAGACATATACTGACCCTATGAATTTAGAACTAATACACCTAACTAAAAATAAACACAAGTTAAAATTGGCAGAAAGTCCGTTCTAGGATCCCAGAAGAGAGATAGCTCCAAATGCCTATATGGCTTGGAATAGCTCCTATTTTTAAGTACGATTTGATAAAGTCAAAGCAGTTGGAGTAATAGTTTACTGCTTATAATTTACTTAGTACCGCTCTTAGTGCTATGCACGCGGTAAAAGAGGTAAAGGCGTAACTGTATATTTGTTGAGAGCAATGTTACATACACTTTTGCTTGGAGCTTTTTCAATATATGAAAGCAGTTATGGTTTGGAACAGTTAAAAGTTCATATGCCGCTCTTGGGTAAACCAAATTTCTTATTATGAACTCCAGAAAGATAAATGTTATTGTACGTTCACCTTTTCAATTCAAAATGTCCCAGTTTGTATCAAGTAAGTTTTACTTACAGTTTTTTCTGTTATGTTAGACAGCACTATTGTGGCCGCTTACTGTTTCTCCGAGATGTTCTCTCGCTCCGTTGTTTGTCTTCGGCGTCTGACGTCACACTTCTCCGTGGGAGGTCGTCTTGTAATGGTAGTTAGATCGCTGTTCCGTATACCGGCACTTTGTATTCCTTAGTGAGAAAAACAACTGCACTTAGTGCTTATGCACGCAGTTGATTGTGGAGATCCTTAGCAATTCCCCAAATAGTTGATGTGATAGAAATGTAGAAAATATATTAACCCGGGTTAAATTTATTAATTTGTATATTCAGATATATTATGAATGTAAGTTCATAGATAAAGTAAGTCACACAGCTCGACGCGTTTCGCTCTTTTCAGAGCTTTATCAAGATGCTGGTGACTAGTAGTTTCTCTCTTTTTAAATATCCTGCTTGATCCTTATTGGTTATTTCTTGATTATGTGTAAAGGTGGATTTTCTGATTTCTTCATAGTTTCTTCGTTAATGTTCATGGAGTTTCCTCTTATAGAAGTAGTTTAGCTTGGTTGTTTTATAATTTTTTAATATACTTAACAGGAAGTCTTGATCCACATTGATTGTAAAAAAATCAGAAATGAAATCTTTTTATTTTTTCTGATTCAAATTCCCTTTTTTTGTAGGCTTTAATTCTTTAAGGTGGTATTAGTGTGTATCACTGTATAGTACTTACAAATGTGTCAATGCTTAGTGGTTACATATGTATCAATGTATTGTTCTTCTGGTCTTTCTATTAGAGGACACATATTTTTATTTTTATTAGCGCATTTTGTATATCTTATCCTAAAAATCCTTACATTATACTTATTGATTCTCATAATCTGTTTGAGAAAACTTATGGAGCTGAATCAGCTTGTATATATTTAGTGACTAGATAAAGTTAGAGCGATTTCTCTCGCTTGTGGTAAGTAATTATATTCTTAGTTTCATTATTTATTCTTTATTCCCATAATCATGAGACTACTATATCTTGATGTTAGTGTAATACATCCCATTATTGATGCCTTGATCTATATACTAACCCCTAGTGATGGACAAAAAGGTTTTTTATAGTATATTCATAACTCAAATAAAAATGGGGACAGATCCAATTCAGAATTTAAACCCAGTGGGGAAAGGGTATTGTATTGATATATTAACTCAGCTTTTTTTATCAACAACTTTTTTTCCATATTCCCTCCTCTCCAGTGTCTTTGTACTTTTTTTTATTCCCCAATATGTGAGATCTTTATTTTTCCCTTTGTGTACATTCTTAAAGTGTTTGTAAAGGTAGGTGTTATCCATTCCATTTTTTATATTGTTCAGATGTTCCCTAATTCGATCTTTTAGCATTCTTTTAGTTTCCCCAAAATAAAATAAATTACACGAGCATTTTAGGATATATATTACGTTCTTTGTTGTGCATCTTATAATATCTTTTATTTGAAAGATTAGTTCTGAATTATTTATTTTTAAATTAGTTATTTTTTTACTATGATTGCAGGCCTTACAGGAGTAGCAAGGGAAAAAAAACCTTATATTTCTACCCATTAGATCCTTTTGTATTTTTTGGCCTGTCCTTGGTTGTTTAAGGTCACTGGGGGCCAGAATAGATTTCAAATTACTCGCTTTTTTGAAGATAAATTTTGGATTTTCTGAAATTTTATCTCCTAATATTTCATCTTCCCTTATTATATGCCAATATTTTTTAATGATTTTTTTGATGATGTTATGGTCTGCATGGTACTCTGTTATGAATGGTATTTCAATTATTTCTGTATTTTTGGGTACTTTTTCTTTATATGTAAGTAGACTATCCCTATTCGTGTTTTTAGCTTTATTCAGTGCCTTTTTTGTAATTTCAGATTTATATCCTC
Organism: Bombina bombina; assembly: GCF_027579735.1. Classification (NCBI taxonomy): domain Eukaryota; kingdom Metazoa; phylum Chordata; class Amphibia; order Anura; family Bombinatoridae; genus Bombina; species Bombina bombina. Next base: position 93,300,026 of record NC_069510.1, read on the forward strand.
TAGCTAGAAATTTATGTTCCAACTTTTCTGCCTGTTCTTCGAAGTCAAAAGGCCTTGAACAATTCTTTTTTATGCGGAGAAATTGTCCTAATGGGATATTCTGTTTCCATAAGTCTAAATGGCAACTTTTTGAATGTACATAATTGTTTGCATCAGTTTTTTTAAAATGGGTTTTTGTCTCCAATTTGTTTTCTATAACCATTATTTCTAAGTCTAAAAATATTATTGTTTCCTTACTCCAATTTGAAGTGAAATTTAGACCCCAAGTGTTGTTGTTCATGTTCTCTAACATATTTATTAGTCCTTCTTGAGTCCCTTCCCATATAATTAACAGGTCGTCTATATATCTTCTATAGAGCACAAGGTTTGCGCCATAGTTATTTTTGCTGAAGAAATCATTTTCCCAAGAACCCATAAATAGGTTCGCATAACTTGGCGCAAACCTTGTGCCCATAGCCGTGCCTTCTATCTGGAGGTAAAATTGTTTTTCAAAAGCAAAATAGTTGTTTTCCAGTATATATCTCATACTTTTTAAAATGAAATTTCTGTGTTGATCTGTCATGGATTCATCTGTTTTAAGGAAAGATTCTGCTGCTGATAAGCCTTTAGAGTGATTAATGGTGGTGTACAATGAGGTGACATCTGCCGTGGCTAGGATCATATTGTCATTCCATTTTATAGACTCTAGAGTGTTTAATACTTGTGTTGAGTCTCTGAGATATGATTTTAGAGTTTTTACATGAATTTGTAGGAAGTTGTCTACATATTTTGATAGATTGGCAGATGGGGAGTCTATCCCAGAAATAATGGGTCTGCCATCCCCTTGGATGATGACTTCTGCCGCTCCGGATCTCCTCTTCAGTTCCATCGGTGGTCGGCTGGCTGAAGACGGCTCAAGGTAGGATGATCTTCAGGGGGGTAGTGTTAGGTTTATTTAAGGGGGGTTTGGGTTAGATTAGGGGTATGTGGATGGTGGGTTTTAATGTTGGGGGGGTTTGTATTTTTTTTTTACAGGCAAAAGAGCTGAATTCTTTGGGGCATGCCCCGCAAAAGGCCATTTTAAGGGCTGGTAAGGTAATTGAGCTGGTAACTTTTTAATGTAGAATAGGGTAGGGCATTTTTTTATTTTGGGGGGCTTTGTTATTTTATTAGGGGGCTTAGATTAGGTGTAAGTAGCTTAAAATTTTTATATTTTTTAAATGTTTGTAACTTATTTTTTTTATTTTTTGTAACTTAGCTTTTTTTATTTTTTGTACTTTAGTTAGTTTATTTAATTGAATTTAATTGTAGTTGTTTGTAGCTAATTTATTTAATTAATTTAATGATAGTGTAGTGTTAGGTGTAATTGTAACTTAGGTTAGTTTTTATTTTACAGGTAAATTTCTCTTTATTTTAACTAGGTAGCTATTAAATAGTTATTAACTATTTAATAGCTATTGTACCTAGTTAAAATAAATTGAAATTTGCCTGTAAAATAAAAATAAATCCTAAGATAGCTACAATATAATTATTATTTATATTGTAGCTATATTAGGGTTTATTTTAAAGGTAAGTATTTAGTTTTAAATAGGATTAATTTAGTTAATAAGAGAAATATTATTTAGATTTATTTAATTAATATTTAAGTTAGGGGGGTGTTAGTGTTAGACTTAGGTTTAGGGGTTAATAATTTTATTACAGTGGCGGCGGTGTGGGGGGGGGGCAGGATAGGGGTTAATACATTTATTATAGGTGGCGACGGTGTAGGGGTGGCAGATTAGGGGTTAATAAGTTTAATATAGGTTGCGGCGGGGTCCGGGAGTGGCGGTTTAGGGGTTAAACTATTTATTTAGTTGCGGCGAGGTCCAGGATCCGCAGGGTAGGGGTTAATAACTTTATTATAGGTGGCGGCGGTATAGGGGGGGCAGGATAGGGGTTAGTAGGTATAATGTAGGTGGCGGCGGTGTCCGGGAGCGGCGGTTTAGGGGTTAATACATTTATAAGAGTTGCGGCGGGGTCTAGGAGCGGCGGTTTAGGGGTTAATAACTTTATTTAGTTGCAGGGGGCTCCGGGGGCGCCGGTATAGGGGGTAGAACAGTGTAGTTAGTGTGGGTGCTTAGTGACAGCTTATCAATAAAGCTGTCAAAAAGCCGAAGAGCAGCGAGATCGGATGAGTGATAACTCTCACAGTCCGCTGCTCATCGCCCCGTACTTGGTGCGCGGCTTTTTGACAGATTTTTTGATAACTTAGGCAAAATTTTTCAGGTCCGCGGCGGCGATGGTAGGCGAGCTTAGGCGGGCGTATTGGAACGGCGAAGGCAGGTAAAGTAGACGCGTTGATAACTAGAGGCCTATGCATTCTCTGGACATTAAATTGGAAAGTATTGTTCCTTTTGGCCATCTCTTCTGCTAGAAGAGTTTCTGAATTATCTGCTCTTTCTTGTGAGTCTCCTTTTCTGATTTTTCATCAGGATAAGGCGGTTTTGCGGATTTCATTTAAATTTTTACCTAAATTTGTGAATTCTAACAACATCAGTAGAGAAATTGTTGTCCCTTTGTTGTGTCCTAATCCTAAGTATTCTCTGGAGAGATCTTTACATTCTTTGTATGTGGTTAGAGCTTTGAAATATTATGTTGAAGCTACTAAAGATTTCAGAAAGACTTCTAGTCTATTTGTTATGTTTTCTGGTTCTAGGAAAGGTCAGAAGGCTTCTGCCATTTCTTTGGCGTCTTGGTTAAAGCTTTTGATTCTTCATGCTTTTTTAGAGTCGGGTAAATCCCCGCCTCAGAGGATTACGGCTCATTCAACTAGGTCAGTTTCTACTTCCTGGGCTTTTAAGAATGAAGCTTCTGTTGATCAGATTTGCAAAGCAGCAACTTGGTCTTCTTTGCATACTTTTACTAAATTCTACCATTTTGATGTTTTCTCTTCTTCAGAAGCAGTTTTTGGTAGAAAAGTTCTTCAGGCAGCTGTTTCAGTTTGATTCTTCTGCTTATAATTTCAGTTTTTTTCATTATAAAGATTAAAACTTTTGATTTGGGTTGTGGATTCTTTTTTCAGCGGAATTGGCTGTCTTTATTTTTATCCCTCCCTCTCTAGTGACTCTTGCGTGGAGTTCCACATCTTGAGTATTTGCTATCCCATACGTCACTAGCTCATGGACTCTTGCCAATTACATGAAAGAAAACATAATTTATGTAAGAACTTACCTGATAAATTCATTTCTTTCATATTGGCAAGAGTCCATGAGGCCCACCATTTTTATGGTGGTTATGATTTTTTTGTATAAAGCACAATTATTCCTTGTTGATGCTTTCGCTCCTTTCTTATCACCCCACTTCTTAGCTATTCGTTAAACTGAATTGTGGGTGTGGTGGGGGGTGTATTTATAGGCATTTTGAGGTTTGGGAAACTTTGCCCCTCCTGGTAGGAATGTATATCCCATACGTCACTAGCTCATGGACTCTTGCCAATATGAAAGAAATGAATTTATCAGGTAAGTTCTTACATAAATTATGTTTTATAGTGCGCTTCAGGTTAGCACACACAATACACAGCTGTATAATACGCTTCAGGTTAGCACACACAATACACAGCTGTACAGTGCGCTTCAGGGTAGCACACACAATACACAGCTGTATAGTGCGCTTCAGGTTAGTACACACAATACACAGTTTTATAGTGCGCTTCAGGTTAGCACACACAATACACAGCTGTATAGTGCGCTTCAGGTTATCACACACAATACACAGCTGTATAATACGCTTCAGGTTAGCACACACAATACACAGCTTTATAGTGCGCTTCAGGTTTAGCACACACAATACACAGCTGTATAATATGCTTCAGGTTAGCACACACAATACACAGCTTTATAGTGCGCTTCAGGTTAGCACACACAATATACAGCTTTATAGTACGCTACAGGTTAACACACACAATACACAGCTGTATAGTGCGCTTCAGGTTAGCACACACAATACACAGCTGTATAGTGCGCTTCAGGTTAGCACACACAGTACACAGCGGTATAGTGCGCTTCAGGTTAGCACATACAATACACAGCTTTATAGTGCGCTTCAGGTTAACACAAAGAATATACAGCTGTATAATACGCTTCAGGTTAGCACACACAATACACAGCTGTATAGTGCGCTTCAGGTTAGCACACACAATACACAGTTTTATAGTGCGCTTCAGGTTAGCACACACAATACACAGCTTTATAGTGAGCTTCAGGTTAGCACACACAATACACAGCTGTATAGTGCGCTGCAGGTTAGCACACACAATACACAGCTGTATAATACGCTTCAGGTTAGCACACACAATACACAGCTGTATAGTGCGCTGCAGGTTAGCACACACAATACACAGCTGTATAATGCGCTTCAGGTTAGCACACACAATACACAGCTTTATAGTGCGCTTCAGGTTAACACAAAGAATATACAGCTGTATAGTGCACTTCAGGTTAGCACACACAGTACACAGCTTTATAGTGCGCTTCAGGTTAGCACACGCAATACACAGCTGTATAGTGTACTGCAGGTTAGCACACACAATACACAGCTGTATAATGCGCTTCTGGTTAGCACACACAATACACAGCTGTATAGTGTGCTTCAGGTTAGCACACACAATACACAGTTTTATAGTGCGCTTCAAGTTAGCACACACAATACACAGCTGTATAGTGCGCTGCAGGTTAGCACGCACAATACACAGCTGTATAGTGCGCTTCAGGTTAGCACACACAATACACAGCTGTATAGTGCGCTGCAGGTTAGCACACACAATACACAGCTGTATAATGCGCTTCAGGTTAGCACACACAATACACAGCTGTATAGTGCACTTCAGGTTAGCACACACAATACACAGCTGTATAGTGCGCTGCAGGTTAGCACACACAATACACAGCTGTATAATGCGCTTCAGGTTAGCACACACAATACACAGCTGTATAGTGTGCTTCAGGTTAGCACACACAATACACAGTTTTATAGTGCGCTTCAGGTTAGCACACACAATACACAGCTGTATAGTGCGCTGCAGGTTAGCACACACAATACACAGCTGTATAGTGCGCTTCAGGTTAGCACACACAATACACAGCTGTATAGTGCGCTGCAGGTTAGCACACACAATACACAGCTGTATAATGCGCTTCAGGTTAGCACACACAATACACAGCTGTATAATGCGCTTCAGGTTAGCACACACAATACACAGCTGTATAGTGCGCTTCAGGTTAGCACACACAGTACACAGCTGTATAGTGCGCTTCAGGTTAGCACACACAGTACACAGCTGTATAGTGCGCTTCAGGTTAGCACACACAGTACACAGCTCTATAGTGCGCTTCAGGTTAGCACACACAGTACACAGCTGTATAGTGCGCTTCAGGTTAGCACACACAGTACACAGCTGTATAGTGCGCTTCAGGTTAGCACACACAGTACACAGCTGTATAGTGCGCTTCAGGTTAGCACACACAGTACACAGCTGTATAGTGCGCTTCAGGTTAGCACACACAGTACACAGCTGTATAGTGCGCTTCAGGTTAGCACACACAGTACACAGCTGTATAGTGCGCTTCAGGTTAGCACACACAATACACAGCTGTATAGTGCGCTTCAGGTTAGCACACACAGTACACAGCTGTATAGTGCACTTCAGGTTAACACACACAGTACACAGCTGTATAGTGCGCTTCAGGTTAGCACACACAGTACACAGCTGTATAGTGCGCTTCAGGTTAGCACACACAGTACACAGCTGTATAGTGCGCTTCAGGTTAGCACACACAGTACACAGCTGTATAGTGTGCTTCAGGTTAGCACACACAGTACACAGCTGTATAGTGATTCTACTGTTCTATGAATACGCACTGCTTCTCTCACAGAGTGCAATAATACCTAAGCCCCAAGGTGGCAGCACGCAGTATGAACATGCGGAGCTTCACAAACCAGCACCAACAAGGGGTTAAAATAAGAGAAAAGCTTTGAAGAGGGCTGCAAGCATAAGAGGTAATCTGTAGCTTGGTGAATAGTATCCCTGACATTGTAGTTGATAAAGCTCGGGATCCAGCTAAACATGCCAAGGATGGGAGCGGGCTTGTGGGAGCTTCAATGGTTTTTATAAACTTGCAGCATAAATCAGCTATTAGGCAGCCGACATATATTTAAAGATTATGTGGATACTTTGGGGCCTATCTATGAAGCTCCGAATGGAGCTCGATGCCCCGTGTTTCTGACGAGACTTCTGGCTCGCCAGAAACAGCAGTTATGAAGCAGCGGTCACAAAGACTGCTGCTCCATAACCCTGTCCGCCTGCTGTGAGGAATCGCCACAATTCAACCCGATCGAGTACGATCGTGTTGATTGACACCCCCTGCTGGCGGCCCATTGGCCGCGAGTCTGCAGGGGGCGGCGTTGCACCAGCAGCTCTTGTGAGCTGCTGGTGCAATGTTAAATGCGGAGAGCGTATTGCTCTCCGCATTTAGCGAGGTCTTGCGGACCTGATCCGCACTTTCGGATCAGGTCCGCAGACCTTTGATAAATAGGGGCCTTTAACTTTAACTCAGCAAGCAGCAGATATTACTTAACCTTAGGATCGATTGACCTTTGATATATTTCAATATATGAGCAGGGTGGTACAGGATTTTTCATCATACGGGAAGGATTATTTAAAGATATCCTAGTTGTGGCTACATTTAATAGTGAAGCGAAGGAGATACATAGGGGTAGATTTACCAAAGGACGAGCGGACATGATTCACTGTAGCAAATCATGTGCGCTCGACCTCGCTAAATGGAAATCTTGTTTAATGCTGCCCCCTGCTCACTAGCGGTGAAAAGCTTGTGCAATGCCGCCCCCTGCTCACTCACAGCAAAGCGTACATCAACATACCGATCGTATTGTATCGGGTAGATCTCAGTCCGCCACCTAAATGGTGGCAGAGAAGTTAAGGAGCAGCGGTCTTATCTTTCTCTATATTACTAAGCTCAGTAGTTTATAACTTGGCAAGTAACAACCTGGACTGTGATCACAACAGATGCAAGTCTTCAGGTTGGGGAGCTGTTTGGGGATCTCTAACAGCACAAGGGGTTTGGAAATCTCAAGAGGCGAGATTACCAATCAATATTTTAGAACTCCGTGCAGTTTTTAGAGTTCTTCAGTTCTGGCCTCTGAGAACTGTTCATTTGTTTTCAGACAGACAATATCACAACAGTGGCATATGTCAATCATCAGGGTGGGACTCACAGTCCCCAAGCTATGAAAGAAGTATCTCAGATACTTGCTTGGGCGGGATCCAGCTCCTGTCTAATTTCTGCGGTTCTTATCCCAGGTGTAGACAGTTGGGAGGCGGATTATCTCAGCCGTCAGACTTTACATCCGGGGGAGTGGTCTCTCCATCCACATGTGTTTTCTCAGATTGTTCAGATGTGCGGTCTTCCAGAGATAGATCTGATGGCCTCTCATCTAAACAAAGAGACTTCCCAGATACCTGTCCAGGTCCAGGGATTTTCAGGCGGAAGCAGTGGATGCGTTGACACTTCCTTGGTGTTATTAACCTGCTTATATTTTCCCGCCTCTAGTTTTCCTTCCAAGAGTGATCTCCAAAATCATCATGGAACAATCGTTTGTGTTGCTGGTGGCTCCAGCATGGCCTCACAGGTTTTTGGTATGCGGATCTTGTTCGGATGTCCAGTTGCCAACCTTGGCCATTTTCATTAAGGCCGGACTTACTGTCTCAAGGTCTGTTTTTCCATCAGGATCTCAAATCATTAAATTTGAAGGTGTGGAAATTGAGCCTAGTGCTAAGTCATAGAGGTTTCTCTGAATCAGTGATTATTACTATGTTACTAGCTCGTAAATCTGTCTCTAGAAAGATTTATTATCGAGTTTGGAAGACTTACATTTTATGGTGTTCTCATAAATTTTCTTGGCATTCTTTTAGAATTCCTAGAATTTTAGAGTTTCTTCAGGATGGTTTGGATAAGATTTTGTCTGCAAGTTTCTTGAAGGGACAAATCTCTGCTCTTTCTGTTTTATTTCACAGAAAGATTGCTAAATTTCCTGATATTCACTGTTTTGTACAGGCTTTGGTCCGTATCAAGTCTGTCATTAAATCAATCTCTCCTCCTTGGAGTTTTAATTTGGTTTTGAAGGCTTTTCAGGCTCTTCCGTTTGAGCCTATGCATTTTTTGGACATTAAACTACTTTCTTGGAAAGTTTTGTTCCTTTTGGCCATCTCTTCTGCTAGAAGAGTTTCTGAGTTATCTGCTCTTTCTTATGAATCTCCTTTTCTGATATTTCATCAGGATAAGGCGGTTTTGTGGACTTCTTTTAAATTTTTTCCTAAGGTTGTGAATTCTAACAACATTAGTAGATAAATTGTTGTCCCTTCTTTGTGTCCTAATCCTAAGAATTCTTTGGAAAGATCCTTACATTCTTTGGATGTGGTGAGAGCTTTGAAATATTATATTGAAACTACTAAGATTTCAGGAAGACTTCTAGTCTATTTGTTATATTTTCTGGTTCTAGGAAAGGTCAGAGGGCATCTGACATTTCCTTGGCTTTTTGGTTAAGCTTTTGATTCACCAAGCTTATTTGGAGTCGGGTCAAGCCCCGCCTCAGAGAATTGTGGCTCATTCTGCTAGATCAGTCTCCACTTCGTGGGCTTTTAAGAATGAAGCTTCAGTTGATCAGATTTGCAAAGCGGCAACTTGGTTCTCTTTGCATACATTTACTAAATTCTACCGTTTTGATATATTTGCTTCTTCAGAGGCAGTTTTTGGTAGAAAAATTCTTCAGGCAGCTGTTTCAGTTTGATTCTTCTGATGATGTTTTTAAGTTTTTCTTTTCATTATAAGAATAAACTTATATTTTGGGTTGTGGATTATTTTTTCAGCGGAAAATGGCTGTTTTTATTTTTATCCCTCCCTCTCTAGTGACTCTTGCGTGGAGTTCCACATCTTGGGTATTGATATCCCATACGTCACTAGTTCATGGACTCTTGCCAATTACATGAAAGAAAACATAATTTATGTAAGAATTTACAAGATAAATTCATTTCTTTCATATTGGCAAGAGTCCATGAGGCTCACCCTTTTTATGGTGGTTATGATTTTTTTGTATTAAGCACAATTATTTCCAAATTCCTTTGTTGATGCTTTTTACTCCTTTCTTTATCACCCCAATACTTGGCTATTCGTTAAACTGAATTGTAGGTGTGGTGAGGGGTGTATTTATAGGCATTTTGAGTTTTGGGAAACTTTGCCCCTCCTGGTAGGAATGTATATCCCATACGTCACTAGCTCATAGACTCTTGCCAATATGAAAGAAATGAATTTATCTTGTAAATTCTTACATAAATTATGTTTTTCTAATTACTTAGCATTTATGTAGATTTATATAGCAGGCTACAAATACAGACCGCTCTGCTTGAGCAATTATATATAATACTAGTAGTATATGGACGGAGGTTATGTCAAACTCATTTTGACAGGTGACACGCCCCTAACCCCGCCCCCTTTCTACGCCCACTTTCACGCCCCTTTTTAATATCAATTTTATATAAAATTGATATAAAAAGGTGATTTTGATATAAATTTTATATTAAATTGATATAAAATTGATATAAAAATTGATATAAAAAGTTGATTTTTATATAAATTGGATATTAAATTGATATTAAAAAAGTGTTTTTAATACGAATTTGATATCCAATTGATATGTATATTTATTGGTATTAAAAGGTTTTAAGAGGTGCATTAAGCTTATTTTGACATTGTTGATTAGGAGATTTATAAAAGATTATAAAAGTTATTTAATTCTAAAAGTTGTAAATTACACTTGATATTGTATTCTATTAAAATATTAGGAGGTTTTAAAAAAGGGGTGATAAAAGTATAATTAAGATGTCTCTATAATGTTCAACAGGTTTAATAAGCCATGTCAGGACTTGTCTTTTGCCACAAATGCTATAAAATTCTCTGAATGCAAATTTATACAATTGACAAAATGGCTTATTTATTAATGACCACGTTAAATTAGCAGCTTGTTATTCACACACCTTACACAAGATTAGGTCACTGCTAATAACACGTGTCAATGTTACACGACATGTTAGGACATATCTTTTAACCATAATCTCACCTTCTCCCTACACATCTATAGCATTGTCATTAAATTATATTATAAAATGTATTTGATTAAAAATGCTATTTGCAATAGAGCCAAGAAAAAACCTCAGACCACAGCTCATTCATTAAAATAAACACACGTCGCAAACTGGTTATCTGAATGTAAATATTACGTATATGGTTCACACACCTGTACACAAGATTAGCTCCTTGCTAATAACACGTTGCAAAGTCTTTCACCTTCTTCCTACACATCTATAGCATTGCCATTAAATTATGTTATAAAATGTATTTGATTTAAAAAAAAATGCTATTTGAAATAGAGCCACAGCTCATTCATTAAAATAAACACACGTCGCAAACTGGTTATCTGAATGTAAATATTACTTATATGGTTCACTGGTCACACAAGGTCATCTTATTGATTACAAAAATAAACATTCACAAGCATAGCTCTACACAAGGCTGTGTCAGCAGATTATAAAGTTCACACAAACATCGTAGCACATGTCTTATTTTTTATATTAAATTGATATTAAAAAAGTGTTTTTAATATCAAATTCATATCAAAATCCTTATACAATGTCCACATAGTTACACATTAACTTTGTGGGTGTGAAACTTAAAATTTGGTGTTCTGGCTACATTATATAACAGCGCTCATACAGTTTCAAAGTACGAGTATTCAAACTACAATGGAGCCCTTTCAACAGAATGTTAGTTATCAACGACAACAGGCTGTTTATCAACAAGAAGATGGGGTTTTTCAACAACAAGATGTTGCTTATCAGCATTATCCAACGGTAAGCACTAATATTTTTTTTACTTATAACTTGCAAGTGAAGAATCTAAACTATTTATATTTTTAAAAAAAAATGTTTCTAAATATTTTCTAGCCTTAGTTTTAAAAAAAACTTCTAATTTTACCAACCCTACTGTTATGACAATACATGCAACAACAACTCCTTATGTTTTCATGCTGTCATAGCATATGTATGTCTGTTTCTAAAGCTCTTTATAGTATATTAATTATGATTTAACATTGAAATATTTCCTAACTTTATTAGGATAACAATATGCAGCAGAGTTTTGAAGAATCTAAACTATTTATATTTTTTAAAAAAAAATTCTAAATATTTTCTAGCCTTAGTTTTTTAAAAAAAAACTTCTAATTTTACCAACCCTACTGTTATGACAATACATACAACAACAACTCCTTATGTTTTCATGGTGTCATAGCATATGTTTCTACAATTACTAAATGTTGTCATAGCATATGTATGTCTGTTTCTAAAGCTCATTATAGTATATTAATTATGATTTAACATTGAAATATTTCCTAACTTTATTAGGATAACAATATGCAGCAGAGTTTTGAAGAATCTAAACTATTTATATTTAAAAAAAAAAAAATGTTTCTAAATATTTTCCAGCCATACGCCTAGATTTAGAGTTTTGCGGCCAAAGGGGTGCGTTAGCTACGCATGCTTTTTTCTGGCCACACCTTTTAAATACCGCTGGTATTTAGAGTTCACAGAATGGCTTGGTTTTCAGTGCGTTAGGCTCCAAAAAGGGAGCGTAGAGCATAATTTAACGCCACTGCAACTCTCGATACCAGCGGTGCTTACGGACGCGGCCAGCCTAATCTTCCGCTCCGTACATCCCCGCCACCTACATTATCCCTATGTACCCCTAATCTGCTGCCCTAACATCGCCGACCCCTATATTATATTTATTAACCCCTAATCTGCCGCCCCCAACGTCGCCTCCACCTAACTACACTTATTAACCCCTAATCTGCTGACCGGACCTGAGCGCTACTATAATAAATGTATTAACCCCTAATCCGCCTCACTCCCGCCTCAATAACCCTATAATAAATAGTATTAACCCCTAATCTGCCAATCGGAGCTCACCGCTACTCTAATAAATTTTTTAACCCCTAAAGCTAATTCTAACCCTAACCCTAACACCCTCCTAAGTTAAATATAATTTTATTCTAACGAAATAAATTAACTCTTATTAAATAACTTATTCCTATTTAAAGCTAAATACTTACCTGTAAAATAAACCCTAATATAGCTACAATATAAATTATAATTATATTGTAGCTATTTTAGGATTAATATTTATTTTACAGGCAACTTTGTAATTATTTTAACCAGGTACAATAGCTATTAAATAGTTAAGAACTATTTAATAGTTACCTAGTTAAAATAATTACAAAATTACCTGTAAAATAAATCCTAACCTAAGTTACAATTAAACCTAACACTACACTATCAATAAATTAATTAAATAAAATACCTACAATTACCTACAATTAAACCTAACACTACACTATCAATACATTAATTAAATACAATACCTACAAATAACTACAATTAAATAAACTAACTAAAGTACAAAAAATAAAAAAATATTTACAATCATTAGAAAAATATTACAAAAGTTTTAAACTAATTACACCTACTCTAAGCCCCCTAATAAAATAACAAAGATCCCCAAAATGAAAAAATGCCCTACCCTATTCTAAATTAAAAAAGTTCAAAGCTCTTTTACCTTGCCAGCCCTTAAAAGGACCTTTTGTGGGGCATGCCCCAAATAATTCAGCTCTTTTGCCTGTAAAAAAAAACATACAATACCCCCCCCCCAACATTACAACCCACCACCCACATACCCCTAATCTAACCCAAACCCCCCTTAAATAAACCTAACACTAAGCCCCTGAAGATCTTCCTACCTTATCTTCACCTCGCCGGGTATCACCGATCGGTCCTGGCTCCGAAATCTTCATCCAACCCAAGCGGGGGCTGGCGATCCATAATCCTGCGGCTGAAGAGGTCCAGAAGAGGCTCCAAAGTCTTCATCCTATCCGGGAAGAAGAGGTGATCCAGACCGGCAACCATCTTGATCCAAGCGGCATCTTCTATCTTCATCCGATGAGGAACGGCTCCATCGTGAAGACCTCCAGCGCGGATCAATCTTCTTCCTCCGACGTCCAACTGAAGAATGACGGTTCCTTTAAGGGACGTCATCCAAGATGGCGTCTCGAATTCCGATTGGCTGATAGGATTATATCAGCCAATCGGAATTAAGGTAGGAAAATTCTGATTGGCTGATGGATTGAACTTGAACTTGATTCTGATTGGCTGATTCCATCAGCCAATCAGAATTTTCCTACCTTAATTCCGATTGGCTGATATAATCCTATCAGCCAATCGGAATTCGAGGGACGCCATCTTGGATGACGTCCCTTAAAGGAACCGTCATTCGTCGGGAAGTCGTCGGAAGAAGAAGATGGGTCCGCGGTGGAGGTCTTCAAGATGGAGCCGGTCGTCATCGGATGAAGATAGAAGATGCGGATTGGATCAAGATGGTTGCCGGTCCGGATCGCCTCTTCTTCCCGGATAGGATGAAGACTTTGGAGCCTCTTCTGGACCTCTTCAGCCGCCGGATGATGGATGTCTAGCCCCCGCTTAGGCTTGGATTAATATTCCGGAGCCTGGAACGATCGGTGATACCTGGCATGGTGAAGACAAGGTAGGAAGATCTTCAGGGGCTTAGTGTTAGGTTTATTTAAGGGGGGTTTGGGTTAGATTAGGGGTATGTGGGTGGTGGGTTGTAATGTTGGGGGGGTATTGTATGGTTTTTTTTACAGGCAAAAGAGCTGAATTCTTTGGGGCATGCCCCACAAAAGGTCCTTTTAAGGGCTGGTAAGGTAAAAGAGCTTTGTAATTTAGAATAGGGTAGGGCATTTTTTTATTTTGGGGGTCTTTGTTATTTTATTAGGGGGCTTAGAGTAGGTGTAATTAGTTTAAAATTGTTGTAATATTTTTCTTATGTTTGTAAATATTTTTTTATTTTTTGTAACTTAGTTCTTTTTTATTTTTTTGTACTTTAGTTAGTTTATTTAATTGTATTTATTTGTAGGAATTGTATTTAATTTATTTATTGATAGTGTAGTGTTAGGTTTAATTGTAGATAATTGTAGGTAGTTTATTTAATTTATTTACAATATAATTATAATTTATATTGTAGCTATATTAGGATTTATTTTACAGGTAAGTATTTAGCTTTAAATAGGAATAATTTATTTAATAAGAGTTAATTTATTTCGTTAGAATAAAATTATATTTAACTTAGGGGGGTGTTAGGGTTATGGTTAGAATTAGCTTTAGGGGTTAAAAAATTTATTAGAATAGCGGTGAGCTCCGGTCGGCAGATTAGGGGTTAATGTTTGAAGTTAGGTGTCGGCGATGTTAGGGAGGGCAGATTAGGGGTTAATACTATTTATTATAGGGTTATTGAGGCGGGAGTGAGGCGGATTAGGGGTTAATAACTTTATTATAGTAGCGGTTCGGTCCGCTCGGCAGATTAGGGGTTAATAAGTGTAGGTAGGTGGAGGCGACGTTGTGGGGGGCAGATTAGAGGTTAATAAATATAATATAGGGGTCGGCTGTGTTAGGGGCAGCAGATTAGGGGTACATAAGTATAACGTAGGTAGTGGCGCTTTGCGGTCGGCAGATTAGGGGTTAATTATTGTAGGAAGCTGGCGGCGACGTTGTGGGGGGCAGATTAGAGGTTAATAAATATAATATAGGGGTCGGCGGTGTTAGGGGCAGCAGATTAGGGGTACATAAGTATAACGTAGGTGGCGGTCGGCAGATTAGGGGTTAAAAAAATTGAATCGAGTGGCGGCGATGTGGGGGGGCCACGGTTTAGGGGTACATAGGTAGTTTATGGGTGTTAGTGTACTGTAGAGCACAGTAGTTAAGAGCTTTATGAACCGGCATTAGCCCAAAATGCTCTTAACTACTGACTTTTTTTTGCGGCTGGAGTTTGGTCGTTAGAGTTCTAAATCTCACTCCAGCCACGACTCTAAATACCGGCGTTAGAAAGATCCCATTGAAAAGATAGGATACGCAATTGACGTAAGGGGATCTGCGGTATGGAAAAGTCGCGGCTGGAAAGTGAGCGTTAGAACCTTTCCTGACTGACTCTAAATACCAGAGGGCGGTAAAAACCAGCGTTAGGACCCTCTAACTCTGGTTTTCACGGCTACCGCCCAACTCTAAATCTAGGCGTTAGTTTTTTTTTTAAAAACTTCTAATTTTACCAACCCTACTGTTATATACATGCAACAACAAATCCTTATGTTTTCATGCTGTCATAGCATGTGTATTTCTTTATCTGAAAGTTATCATACTGTTTAGCCTTCTTATAGTATAAAATTAAACGCTTATATTATGATTTAGCAGCGGAATATTTCCTAACTTTTATTTTTCCACTGATTTTAGGCTAACAACATGCAACAGTGTTTTGAAGAACCTATCGTTCAACCCTTTACGCAGACCTGTAAGTCATTTTAAACTTTTATTTCTATATGTACAGCTAATTACATTAATTTAAGAAATGACAGGATAATTTATTTTGACAGGTTATATGACAGACTCACAACTACCGAATATAACAAATGAAAATACGTTAGCTGAACTGCTTGCAATCGCTGGCGAAATAGAAAGCACAAAATATTTCACTACAGATGGTGAGCCTAGTAAAAATATGTTTTAACTACTATGTATTGTAAAAAAAAAAAAACGTTTAAAACGTTTTTTAAATTTTACAGAAGCCATGTCTGATGCACGATTTTTGGCAGCGGTTGAAGAAACAGAGCAATTACAAGGCGTTACTACTACAGTTGCAGAGGTGACATCAAAACGGACCGATGATCACGACAGTAATGGTAAGATTTATTTTGCTAATCTCTATGTTTTAAGCGATGCAAAATAATATTTTATGTGATTATGTTGTTAAGATATGCCCCCCCTCTCTCTCTCTCTCTCTCTCTCTCTCTCTCAGGTGCACACATTTCTGATGATGCAGACCTGTTTACTATGCCGTATGTTAATAATATGCAAACGTATTTGCCCCCGCCAGCGTCCCGTAAAAATGTTATGAAGAGGAGAATGGATTTTAACAACGACATAAAACCGATAGTGTGGGATGATGAGGAACCTCATTTAATAAATGGTTAGTTTAAAGCGCCCTAAGCCGACACTTCTCTTAATACCGCTGTTAAATACTAATTCTAAATATCCTTTTTCCCCAGAAACACCTAAGCGAACGAAAAAAAACACTGTAACAGCTGACGTGCACGTAACACAGACCAAAGAAAATGTAAAAGAAAAGACAAAAAACATGAAAAGTAAGTTTGTGTTGGCATAAAACCGATGATGTGGGATGATGAGGATCCTCATGTAATAAATCGTTAGTTTAAAGCGGCCTAAGCCGACACTTCTCTTAATATCGCTGTTAAATACTGATTCTAAATATCCTTTTTCCCCCAGAAACACCTAAGCGAACGAAAAAAATCACCGTAACAGCTGACGTGCACGTAACACAGACCAAATTAAATGTAAAAGAAAAGACGAACAAAATGAAAAGTAAGTATGTGTTACACTTTCGGTTTCATAAAGCCTTTTGTTTATCATGCTCTATAATATTGTTAAATAATTGAATATTAGGCAAGCAACAGTATTTTTAACACTCTTATTACATTGGGTTATTTATCATTGCTCATCTATATTTATATTTTATGCAATATTTTAGGCTAGAATCCAGTCAATTCTACCTATTAATCTAATATAGAAATATCTAATCCCATAGCTACAAATTGTATATTGTAAACCCCTTTTTAGCTAAAATAATAAGCCAGATTTCATATAGTTATGTCTTGCATGGTCAAGACGTATATACTTCTGGATTAAGTAGAATTTAATTGTTAATTCCTAAATGAGCCATAAAAGCTGTGTAAATAAACAACTATATTTTATGGACGTAGTTTAAATTTTCACTCTGGAATGAAATCAAAATAATATTGCATATATATATGTTTATATTTGCACTTTACAAGTCAGATTAATGGGGCTAAATTCCGCATATTAAATAGCCTTAGTATTATTATATTTTTACTCTTATAATTTTTAAGAATAGTTTTTTTTGTTTGTTTTTTTTTTTAAAATGTATTTACACAAATATTTAGACAAATTTTCATTTGCTCTATTAGATTCATCAGCCGATGCAATAGGGATAATAGAGAACTGTGAAGAGCCAACGGCCGAGGTTCAAAGAGACAAAATCAAATGCCCAGATGAAAATAGGTCAAGAAAAAAGCCAAGAACAGAAAATAAGACTTCTAAAGTGACAAAACGTAGAATGCCCTTGCAGAGTCTAACAAACACCACACACAATTCAGAAAATGTGTGTTTAACGGAGGATAAGCAGTGTTTAAACTGCGCTGACTTAAGAAAGGACTTGAACAAACTACAACATAATTTTGATAACTTTCAGCGCAATTTCATAAATTGTCTCTTTCACTATTATACAGCGAATTTTCATAAAACATTGATTTCTCTTGTTAAGTGTATCCAGTCCACGGATCATCCATTACTTATGGGATATTAACTCCTCCCCAACAGGAAGTGCAAGAGGATTCACCCAGCAGAGCTGCTATATAGCTCCTCCCCTAACTGCCATTACCAGTCATTCTCTTGCACCCAACGACTAGATAGGATGTGTGAGAGGACTATGGTGATTATATTTAGTTTTATACCTTCAATCAAAAGTTTGTTATTTTATAATAGCACCGGAGTGTGTTATTCCTTCTCTGGTAGAATTTGAAGAAGAATCTACCTGAGTTTTTACTATGATTTTAGCCGGCGTAGTTAAGATCATATTGCTGTTTCTCGGCCATCTGAGGAGAGGTAAACTTCAGATCAGGGGACAGCGGGCAGATTAATCTGCAAAGAGGTATGTAGCAGCTTATTATTTTCTGACAATGGAATTGATGAGAAAATTCTGCCATACCGATATAATGTAAACTCAGCCTTAAATGCAGTAGCAGCATCTGGTATCAGGCTGTCATGTATGTATATTTTACACTTCAGTATTCTGGGGAATGGCACTTCACTGGAATTATACTGTGTGCATAAGACTTTAGCCTAATTTGCAGGGACTGGCAACAGGCTCTTTAATAACATTTAATTTATGTTAAACGTTTTTTGCTGGCATGTAAAATCGTTTCATTTTCTGAGGTACTGGGTGAATAAAATGTTTTGGGCATTATTTTTTCCACTTGGCAGTTGTTTTATTTAATTTATGACAGTTTACTGATCTCTCTCACTGTTGTGTGTGAGGGGGAGGTCAAAAAATTCAGTCATAAGCTCATTGTATTTCCTGCATGATCCGGTTCATCTCTACAGAACTCAGGGGTCTTCAAAACTTGTTTTGAGGGAGGTAATCATTCACAGCAGAGCTGTGAGATTGTAGTTGACTGTGATAAAAAACGTTTATTTCTGTAACTTTTTTTTTTTTTCTGCTATCAGGGTTAGTTATCCTTCGCTAATGGGAACAAGCCTTTGCTAAAATTGTGTTTTTTATAAAGATTTGATGCTATAACCTTTCAGTTTATTAACTTTCAACTGTCATAACTCTTTCTGTGCTTCTTATAGGCACAGTACGTTTTCATATTATAGTAAATTACTTGAAAAGTATTTCCAAGTTGCTAGTTTATTTGCTAGTGTGTTAAACATGTCTGATTCAGAGGAAGACATCTGTGCTATATGTGCTAATGCCAAAGTGGAGCCCAATAGAAATTTATGTACTAACTATATTGATGCTACTTTAAATAAAAGTCAATCTGTACAAATTGAACACATTTCACCAAACAACGAGGGGAGAGTTATGCCGACTAACTCGCCTCACGTGTCAGTACCTGCATCTCCCGCTCGGGGGGTGCGTGATATTGTGGCGCCGAGTACATCTGGGCGGCCATTACAAATCACATTACAGGATATGGCTACTGTTATGTCTGAAGTTTTGGCTAAATTACCAGAACTAAGAGGTAAGCGTGATCACTCTGGGGTGAGAACAGAGTGCGCTGATAATGTTAGGGCCATGTCAGATACTGCGTCACAACTTGCAGAACATGAGGACGGAGAGCTTCATTCTGCGGCTGACGGTTCTGATCCAAACAGATTGGATTCAGATATTTCAAATTTTAAATTTAAGCTGGAAAACCTCCGTGTATTACTAGGGGAGGTGTTAGCGGCTCTGAATGATTGTAACACAGTTGCAATACCAGAAAAAATGTGTAGGTTGGATAAATATTTTGCGGTACCGTCGAGTACTGACGTTTTTCCTATACCTAAGAGACTTACTGAAATTGTTACTAAGGAGTGGGATAGACCCGGTGTGCCGTTCTCACCCCCTCCGATATTTAGAAAGATGTTTCCAATAGACACCACCACACGGGACTTATGGCAAACGATCCCTAAGGTGGAGGGAGCAGTTTCTACTTTAGCTAAGCGTACCACTATCCCGGTGGAGGATAGCTGTGCCTTTTCAGATCCAATGGATAAAAAGTTAGAGGGTTACCTTAAGAAAATGTTTGTTCAACAAGGTTTTATATTGCAACCCCTTGCATGCATTGCGCCTGTCACGGCTGCAGCAGCATTTTGGTTTGAGTCTCTGGAAGGGACACTTGAATCAGCTCCATTAGATGAGATTACACACAGGCTTAAAGCTCTTAAGTTAGCTAACTCATTTATTTCAGATGCCGTAGTACATTTAACTAAGCTTACGGCTAAGAATTCCGGATTCGCCATTCAGGCGCGCAGAGCACTGTGGCTAAAATCCTGGTCAGCTGACGTTACTTCTAAGCCTAAATTACTAATTATACCTTTCAAAGGGCAGACCTTATTCGGGCCCGGATTGAAAGAAATTATCGCTGACATTACAGGAGGTAAAGGCCATGCCCTGCCTCAAGACAGAGCCAAACCTAAGGCTAGACAATCTAATTTTCGTTCCTTTCGGAATTTCAAAGCAGGAGCAGCATCAACTTCCTCTGCTCCAAAACAAGAAGGATCTGTTGCTCGCTACAGACAAGGCTGGAGACCTAACCAGTCCTGGAACAAGGGTAAGCAGGCCAGGAAACCTGCTGGTGCCCCTAAAACAGCATGAATTGAGGGCCCCCGATCCGGGAACGGATCTAGTGGGGGGCAGACTTTCTCTCTTCGCCCAGGCTTGGGCAAGAGATGTCCAGGATCCCTGGGCGCTAGAGATAATATCTCAGGGATACCTTCTGGACTTCAAATACTCTCCCCCAAGAGAGAGATTTCACCTGTCAAGGTTGTCAACAAACCAAATAAAGAAAGAGGCGTTTCTACGCTGCGTACAAGAGCTTTTATTAATGGGAGTAATCCATCCAGTTCCACGGTCGGAACAGGGACAAGGGTTTTACTCAAATCTGTTTGTGGTTCCCAAAAAAGAGGGAACTTTCAGGCCAATCCTGGATTTAAAGATCCTAAACAAATTCCTAAGAGTTCCATCGTTCAAAATGGAGACTATTCAGACAATTTTTACCCATGATCCAAAAGGGTCAGTACATGACCACAGTGGATTTAAAGGATGCTTACCTTCACATACCGATTCACAAAGATCATTACCGGTATCTAAGGTTTGCCTTTCTAGACAGGCATTACCAGTTTGTAGCTCTTCCATTCGGATTGGCTACGGCTCTGAGAATCTTCACAAAGGTTCTGGGTGCTCTTCTGGTGGTACTAAGACCGCAAGGAATTGCGGTAGCTCCGTACCTAGACGACATTCTGATACAAGCTTCAAGCTTTCAAACTGCCAAGTCTCATACAGAGTTAGTACTGGCATTTCTAAGGTCGCATGGATGGAAGGTGAACGAAAAGAAGAGTTCTCTCTTTCCACTCACAAGAGTTCCCTTCTTGGGGACTCTTATAGATTCTGTAGAAATGAAGATTTACCTGACAGAAGACAGGTTAACAAAGCTTCAAAATGCATGCCGTGTCCTTCATTCCATTCAACACCCGTCAGTAGCTCAATGCATGGAGGTGATCGGCTTAATGGTAGCAGCAATGGACATAGTACCCTTTGCACGCCTACATCTCAGACCGCTGCAATTGTGCATGCTAAGTCAGTGGAATGGGGATTACTCAGACTTGTCCCCTACTCTGAATCTGGATCAAGAGACCAGAAATTCTCTTCTATGGTGGCTTTCTCGGCCACATCTGTCCAGGGGGATGCCATTCAGCAGGCCGAACTGGACAATTGTAACAACAGACGCCAGCCTACTAGGTTGGGGCGCTGTCTGGAATTCTCTGAAGGCTCAGGGACAATGGAATCAGGAGGAGAGTCTCCTACCAATAAACATTCTGGAATTGAGAGCAGTTCTCAATGCCCTTCTGGCTTGGCCCCAGTTAACAACTCGGGGGTTCATCAGGTTTCAGTCGGACAACATCACGACTGTAGCTTACATCAACCATCAGGGAGGGACAAGAAGCTCCCTAGCAATGATGGAAGTATCAAAGATAATTCGCTGGGCAGAGTCTCACTCTTGCCACCTGTCAGCAATCCACATCCCGGGAGTGGAGAACTGGGAGGCGGATTTCTTAAGTCGTCAGACTTTTCATCCGGGGGAGTGGGAACTTCATCCGGAGGTCTTTGCCCAAATACTTCGACGTTGGGGCAAACCAGAGATAGATCTCATGGCGTCTCGACAGAACGCCAAGCTTCCTCGTTACGGGTCCAGATCCGGGAGCGGTTCTGATAGATGCTTTGACAGCACCTTGGACCTTCGGGATGGCTTATGTGTTTCCACCCTTCCCGATGCTTCCTCGATTGATTGCCAGAATCAAACAGGAGAGAGCATCAGTGATTCTAATAGCGCCTGCATGGCCACGCAGGACTTGGTATGCAGATCTAGTGGACATGTCATCCTGTCCACCTTGGTCGCTACCTCTGAAACAGGACCTTCTGATCCAGGGTCCCTTCAAACATCAAAATCTAATTTCTCTGAAGCTGACTGCTTGGAAATTGAACGCTTGATTTTATCAAAACGTGTTTTTTCTGAGTCAGTTATTGATACCTTAATACAGGCTAGGAAGCCTGTTACCAGAAAGATTTACCATAAGATATGGCGCAAATACTTATATTGGTGCGAATCCAAGAGTTACTCATGGAGTAAGGTTAGGATTCCGAGGATATTGTCTTTTCTACAAGAAGGTTTAGAAAAGGGTTTATCCGCTAGTTCCTTAAAGGGACAGATTTCAGCTCTGTCCATTCTTTTACACAAACGTCTGTCAGAAGTTCCGGACGTTCAAGCTTTTTGTCAGGCTTTAGCTAGGATCAAGCCTGTGTTTAAAACTGTTGCTCCACCATGGAGTTTGAACTTAGTTCTTAATGTTTTACAGGGGGTTCCGTTTGAACCCCTTCATTCCATTGATATCAAGTTGTTATCTTGGAAAGTTCTGTTTTTAATGGCGATTTCCTCGGCTCGAAGAGTCTCTGAGTTATCTGCCTTACATTGTGATTCTCCTTATCTGATTTTTCATTCAGACAAGGTAGTTCTGCGTACTAAACCTGGGTTCCTACCTAAGGTGGTCACTAACAGGAATATCAATCAAGAGATTGTGGTTCCATCTTTGTGTCCTAATCCTTCTTCGAAAAAGGAATGTCTGCTACACAATCTAGATGTAGTCCGTGCCCTGAAATTTTATCTACAGGCAACTAAGGATTTTCGACAAACGTCTTCCCTGTTTGTCGTTTATTCTGGTCAGAGGAGAGGTCAAAAAGCTTCGGCTACCTCTCTCTCCTTTTGGCTTCGTAGCATAATACGGTTAGCCTATGAGACTGCTGGACAGCAGCCTCCTGAAAGAATTACAGCACATTCTACTAGAGCTGTGGCTTCCACTTGGGCCTTTAAGAATGAGGCTTCTGTTGAACAGACTTGCAAGGCTGCAACTTGGTCTTCTCTTCATACTTTTTCCAAATTTTACAAATTTGACACTTTTGCTTCTTCGGAGGCTGTTTTTGGGAGAAAGGTTCTTCAGGCAGTGGTTCCTTCCGTATAAAGAGCCTGCCTGTCCCTCCCGTCATCCGTGTACTTTAGCTTTGGTATTGGTATCCCATAAGTAATGGATGATCCGTGGACTGGATACACTTAACAAGAGAAAACATAATTTATGCTTACCTGATAAATTTATTTCTCTTGTAGTGTATCCAGTCCACGGCCCGCCCTGTCACTTTAAGGCAGGTAATTTTTCCATTAAACTACAGTCACCACTGCACCCTATGTTTTTCCTTTCTCTGCATGTTTTCGGTCGAATGACTGGTAATGGCAGTTAGGGGAGGAGCTATATAGCAGCTCTGCTGGGTGAATCCTCTTGCACTTCCTGTTGGGGAGGAGTTAATATCCCATAAGTAATGGATGATCCGTGGACTGGATACACTACAAGAGAAATAAATTTATCAGGTAAGCATAAATTATGTTTTTATGGGTTTTTGTTTTTTATGGTTAAAAGACATGTCCTAACATGTCGTGTAACATTGACACGTGTTATTAGCAGTGACCTAATCTTGTGTAAGGTGTGTGAATAACAAGCTGCTAATTTAACGTGGTCATTAATAAATAAGCCATTTTGTCAATTGTATAAATTTGCATTCAGAGAATTTTATAGCATTTGTGGCAAAAGACAAGTCCTGACATGGCTTATTAAACCTGTTGAACATTATAGAGAAATCTTAATTATACTTTTATCACCCCTTTTTTAAAACCTCCTAATATTTTAATAGAATACAATATCAAGTGTAATTTACAACTTTTAGAATTAAATAACTTTTATAATCTTTTATAAATCTCCTAATCAACAATGTCAAAATAAGCTTAATACACCTCTTAAAACCTTTTAATACCAATAAATATACATATCAATTGGATATCAAATTCGTATTAAAAACACTTTTTTAATATCAATTTAATATCAAATTTATATCAAAATCAACTTTTTATATCAATTTTTATATCAATTTTATATCAATTTAATATAAAATTTATATCAAAATCACCTTTTTATATCAATTTTATATAAAATTGATATTAAAAAGGGGCGTGAAAGTGGGCGTAGAAAGGGGGTGGGATTAGGGGCGTCTCACCTGTCAAAATGAGTTTGACATAACCTTCGTCCATATACTACTAATACTAATAGTGAAATTGTTTAGCTTTAAGCTGTATAGAAGTTGTGCATAACATATATTAAAGGGACAGGAAACCCCACATTTTTCTTTCATGGTTTGGATAGAACATACAATTTTAAATAACTTTCCAATTTACTTCCATTATCAAATTTGCTTCATTCTCTTGTTATCCTTTGCTGAAGGAACAGCACTGCACTACTCGCAGCAAGATGAACACATCTAGTCAGCCAATCAGATGAGGCAAATGTGTGCTGGCACCAATCAGCAGCTAGCTCCCACTAGTGTAGGATATGTGTTTATTCTTTTTCAACAATGGATACCAAGAGACCAAAGCATATTTAAAATTAGAAGTAAATTTAAAAGTTTTTTAAAATGACCTGTTCTATCGGAATTATGCAAGTTTAATTTTGACTTTCCTATATCAGCAGACAGCCGCCTAGCCCTGAGCATCTTTTATTGCTAATGATAACGATTTTGTAGCATATCGTTGCAACGTTGGATTACTACCAATAAATAGTGGGCAGGTTACAAAAGTAGATTTCACACGGTTACGTAATTGCCACATTGCATCTCCAGCGCTATTAGTAGTTAGTACGAGGAAATCGCAACATTTAACTATATCACTATTTGGACCTGGGTTATTTCCTAGAGCTGCTTTATAAACGTAACCATTTAAAAGGACACTCGAGTCAAAATTAAACTTTCATGATTCAGATAGAGCAGCAATTTTTAATTTTTAATTTAACACTTTATAATTAACTTCCATTAAAAAATGTGCACAGTCTTATTATAGTTACACTTTTTGAGTCACCAGCTCCTACTGAGCATGTGCAGGAATTAACAGTATATATGTATATGCATTTGTGATTGGTTGATGGCTGTCACATGATACAGTGGGAGTTGAAATAGACATCTTTGAAATGTGTCAGAAAAAAATCTACTATTCATTTGAAGTTCAGACTAAGTGCTATTACATTGTCTTGTTATAATGCATTTGTTGATTATGAAAATCTGTTGTATTACCTGTTATCCATATTAACTCTAATTAGATATATAATATCTTAGTGACTACAATATTTATTTATAAAATATTTTACCAGGAAGGATACAATGAGATTTCTCTCGTTTTCAAGTATGTCCTGGGTCCACAAAACATTGCATTGATACAATAGGGTACAATAAAATACAAAAACAATAATACACAATATATGCAAACATTTAACATAGAATAGGTAGGAAAATATATAATCAACCATGACAGGTGCATTCTGTTTTGAGATATGTAGAGAGGGATCTCTTAAAGGATTTTAGGCTTGGGGAAGGTTTGAAAGTGTGCGGGAGGTCGTTCCATAATTGTGGTGCTCTGTAGGAAAAGGAGGATCGAGCTGCTTTCTTTTTGTATTGAGGCAAGCTATATAATGTGCTGGTACTGGATCGGAGGTTATAGGAGGTGGGATTAGCTGGATATAAGCTGATTTATTGCTAGCACTTTAGTTTTAAAATACCCACGTTTTAAGTTTTATTTCTAATAAAGTCTTATGTTTTAAACCACTCATGATGTTCATGCACATACAATATATCTGAAAGGGGTTAACCCTGAGTGCTTATAAAGTAGAAATGTAGATGTACCCATAAGTTTAATGTCTCTTTAAAAGTAAATCAAGGCTGACTCTGCTACATATTTCCCTTTAATTAACTTTGGCCTCGCTTCCATTGAGTCGTTAAAAATGGAGCCGTAAGCTACCGAAGCGGCCGACAGCTAAAAGTAATTTACGGCTGCATTTTAGTACCAGGTTTCCATTGAAAAGATTAGCGTGTTGCGCGCAGTCGCTCTTTTCGTGTAGCTGTAAGTTAACGTTGTGTTAACGCTTCCATCTGACGTCGGATTTCTTGAAAATCAATTAGTTGCTAAGGTAACCCGACCTTACGCTATAGAATTTACGTTTAACGTCCGTGCTTATTACCTGTGATCGCCTCTCAAGAAAAATAAAAAAACACTTATCCATATTTTTAATAATCAAATACTATTTTCTAATATAATTATATTTAACACTTCATAAATATAAGTAATATTTCTTGCTGCCCTAGGCATAGGTCTAGTTTGCATTCTGTAGATATGTTCTTGCATATATTATTATATTTAAATATATACTGATATTTCTATTATAATATAAGTTCAACTATTTCTATACATGAGACAACAATAAATATTACTTATAACAATTTATTTCTACATTAAAACACTTGCATTATTTGCAAGTTTTATAATTTCAATAGAAAATAGGTCTCAAAAAGCACAATTTTCCTCTTTTACACCTAGTTGAGCTGGGGGTAATATATCTCAATGTATCGACAGCCTCCGACAATGTATTAACGGTTAGCGCTTTCAATGGAAACCTGGTATAATTTATCGATTAACGGCTTCTATTACTTTCTATGGGACGCGAAAATCTTTTCGGCATCCGAAGTCCGGCAGCCGATATTGAGGTATAACGCGCCATTGGAAACAGTCGTTAAACGCTATTGCTTTCGACAGCATATTTAACGGTTTGCGAGTGCACGCAAACTGAATTACGACTCAATGGAAGCGAGGCCTTTATCGGTTAACAACTGCCAAACAGTTCATTTTAAACTAATGTTATGACAGTTACTAGCCTTGTTGTCTATAGACCAAAGCCACGATTGGTTCCTCCAAATAAGGCAAAAAGGGGGGCGGAGTTTGGCTATTGTAAAACAATTAAGCAGTAAAAATGATGTTAAAGGGACATAGAACCCAAAAATGTTTGTTCATGATTCAGATAGAACATGCAGTTTTAAACAACTTTATAATTTACTTCTAATATCTAATTTGTTTCATTCTCTTGGTATCATTTGTTGAAGGAGCAGCAATGCACTACCGGGAGCTAGCTGAACGTGCGGGTGAGCCAATGACAATCGGTGTGTATATATATATATATATATATATATATATATATTTATATTTATATATATATGCAGCCACCAATCCTCCTAGATAAACCTTTCGGCAAAAGGTAACAAGAGAAGGAAGCAAATTAAATAATAGAAGTAAATTGGAAAGTTGTTTAAAATTGTATGCCCTGTGTGGATCAATAAAGAGAAATTTGGGGTTTCATGTCCCTTTAATTTATTTTTAAAAATGTTTAGACTTGGCTGATATGTTATTCTTTAGCAACATAACAGTAATGTAATTACAATGTGTTTACTGTCCCTTTAAAGTTCGTGTGACATCACAAAACTGTCCAGCTTATTGTTTCTTCTGGCTCTTTGATTGAGGTCTGAGTGTACATGACCTGACCGGCAATACAGCATGCTTGACTCTCCAATTGCACACCCCTGCAGCCTCTAGCAGTGTGTGGGTTACACAATGTGTTTTGAACACCAGCCAGCGCTGTACAAGAATTTGTCTCCTAATTTATTATTTTTATGATGTGTCCCGAACCTTTTTTTTTTTCATGCACTTCCTACGCAAATATTTAGCATTGAGGTATCATTACAATACGCTGGTGGAACTGTCTGTAGGAGGACTGCGCTCATCTTAAAAAGCGCTATTGATCTCATCTAGATCTCAGCAGGATATTAAGTGCTAGATTACAAGTGGAGCGCTACTTTAACGTGCGCCTGTAAAGGGACAAATTTGCCAGTTTACAGGCGCATGTTAAATAACCAGGCGTTACAAGTTACAAGTGGCTGGTTAATGCTCCCGCGAGCTCGCGGTTTCACATTTCGCTAAGCGCAATTAACCAGGGGTCATTATGGCACAAATGGTTGTAAATGCTTCTCTGGGATCCCCTTTGTTCAGAAATAGCAGACATATTGGCTTTGGCATTGTTTTTTGGTAATTATAAGGCCGCAAAATGCCGCTGCGCACCACACTTGTATTATGCCCAGCAGTGAAGGGGTTAATTAGGTAGCTTGTAGGGTTAATTTTAACTTTAGTGTAGAGATCAGCCTCCCACCTGACACATCCTACCTCCTTATCCCTCCCAAACAGCTCTCTTCCCTCCCCCACCCCACAATTGTCCCCACCATCTTAAGTACTGGCAGAAAGTCGTCTGTCTGTACTAAAATAAAAGGCTTTTTTTATATGTATATATAAATATATATATATATATATATATATATATATATATATATATATATTTCTCTTGTAAGGTGTATCCAGTCCACGGATCATCCATTACTTGTGGGATATTCTCATTCCCAACAGGAAGTTGCAAGAGGACACCCACAGCAGAGCTGTCTATATAGCTCCTCCCCTCACTGCCATACCCAGTCCTTCTCTTGCAACTCTCAACAAGCATGGAGGTAGTAAGAGATAAGTGGTGAAATGTAGCTGTTATTTTGCTTCAATCAAGAGTTTATTATTTTTAAATAGTACCGGAGTTGTGCTATTTTGTTCCAGGCAAGAAAAAAGAAGAATCTGCCTGGGATTTCTATGATCTTAGCAGGTTGTAACTAAGATCCATTGCTGTTCTCACACATGTCTGAAGAGAGAGATAACTTCAGCGGGGGAATGGCGTGCAGGTTATCCTGCTATGAGGTATGTGCAGTTAA
This sequence comes from Bombina bombina, assembly GCF_027579735.1. Classification (NCBI taxonomy): domain Eukaryota; kingdom Metazoa; phylum Chordata; class Amphibia; order Anura; family Bombinatoridae; genus Bombina; species Bombina bombina. The sequence goes on from NC_069510.1 coordinate 93,328,798, forward strand.
TATTTTTCTAGAAGATGTGAATGCTAGAAAATGCTGCTGATGCCAAATTTATGTAAGGTAAGCCTGAATACAGTGATTTAATAGCGACTGGTATCATGCTTACTTTCTGAGGTAATACTCTTTTATATTTACAATATAAAACGTTTGCTGGCATGTTTAAACATTTTTATATATACTTTGGTGATAAAACTTTATTGGGGCCTAGTTTTTTTCCACATGGCTGGCTTAAATTTGCCTAGAAACAGTTTCCTGAGGCTTTCCACTGTGTTACTATGAGTGGGAGGGGCCTAGTTTAGTGCTTTTTTGTGCATTAACTATTACAGACTGAGACATCCAGGAGTTCCCTGAATGCTACAGGACATCTCTAAAGGGCTCTTAGGCTTCCAAAATCGTTTTTTTGATCCGTTTTTTTAACTAAGGGGTTAATCATCCATTTGCAAGTGGGTGCAATGCTCTGTTAGATTATTATACACACTGTAAAAAATTTGTTTGATTTACTGCCTTTTTTCACTGTTTTTCAAATTCTGACAAAATTTGTTTCTCTTAAAGGCACAGTATCGTTTTTTATATTTGATTGTTAACTTGATTTAACCCCTTAATGACCGCAGCACTTTTCCATTTTCTGTCCGTTTGGGACCAAGGCTATTTTTACATTTTTGCGGTGTTTGTGTTTAGCTGTAATTTTCCTCTTACTCATTTACTGTACCCACAAAGTTTTTCTCGCCATTAAATGGACTTTCAAAAGATACCATTATTTTCATCATATCTTATAATTTACTATAAAAAAACATTATAAAATATGAAGGAAAAATGGAAAAAAACACACTTTTTCTAACTTTGACCCCCAAAATCTGTTACACATCTACAACCACCAATAAACACCCATGCTAAATAGTTTCTAAATTTTGTCCTGAGTTTAGAAATACCCAATGTTTACATCTTCTTTGCTTTTTTTGCAAGTTATAGGGCCATAAATACAAGTAGCACTTTGCTATTTCCAAACCACTTTTTTTCAAAATTAGCGCTAGTTACATTGGGACACTAATATCTTTCAGGAATCCCTGAATATCTATTGACATGTATATATTTTTTTTTAGAAGACATCCCAAAGTATTGATCTAGGCCCATTTTGGTATATTTCATGCCACCATTTCACCGCCAAATGCGATCAAAGTAAAAAAAAAATGTTAATTTTTTCACAATTTTAGGTTTCTCACTGAAATTATTTACAAACAGCTTGTGCAATTATGGCACAAATGGTTGTAAATGCTTCTCTGGGATGCCCTTTGTTCAGAAATAGCAGACATATATGACTTTGGCGTTGCTTTATGGTAATTAGAAAGTCGCTAAATGCTGCTGCGCATCACACGTGTATTATGGCTAGCAGTGAAGGGGTTAATTAGGTAGTTTGTAGGGAGCTTGCAGGGTTAATTTTAGCTTTAGTGTAGAGATCAGCCTCCCACCTGACACATCCCACCCCCTGATCCCTCCCAAACAGCTCCCTTCTCTCCCCCACCCCACAATTGTCCCCGCCATCTTAAGTACTGGCAGAAAGTCTGCCAGTACTAAAATAAAAGTTTTTTTTTTAAAGAAAGAAAAAAAGAGCATATTTACATATGCTGTGTTTAGGATCCCCCCCTTAACCCCCAACCTCCCTGATCCCCCCCAAAACAGCTCTCTACGCCTCCCTCTCAGCCTTATTGGGGGCCATCTTGGGTACTGGCAGCTGTCTGCCAGTACCCATTTTGAACAATCAAATGTTTATTATTTTTTTTTTTAAATTTCTGTAGTGGCTCTCTCTGCATCGGATGGCCGTGAAAGGTTATTGCAGGATGCCTCCATATCGAGGCATCACTGCAATAACCGGAAAGCAGCTGGAAGCGAGCAGGATCGCTTCCAGCTGCTTTCCACACTGAGGACGTGCAGGGTACGTTCTCAGGCATTAACTGCCTTTTTTCTGAGGACGTACCCTGCACGTCCTCAGTCGTTAAGGGGTTAAAGTGTTTTCCAAGCTTGCTAGTCTCATTGCTAGTCTGTATAAACATGTCTGACATAGAGGAAACTCCTTGTTCATTATGTTTAAAAGCCATGGTGGAACCCCCTCTTAGAATGTGTACCAAATGTACTGATTTCACTTTAAGCAATAAAGATCATATTCTGTCTTTAAAAAATTTATCACCAGAGGAATCTGACGAGGGGGAAGTAATGCCGACTAACTCTCCCCACGTGTCAGATCCTTTGACTCCCGCTCAAGGGACTCACGCTCAAATGGCGCCAAGTACATCCAGGGCACCCATAGCGTTTACTTTACAAGACATGGCGGCAGTCATGGATAATACACTGTCAGCGGTATTAGCCAGACTACCTGTATTTAGAGGAAAGCGATATAGCTCTGGATTTAGACGAAATACAGAGCATACTGACGCTTTAAGAACTATGTCTGATACTGCCTCACAATATGCAGAAGCTGAAGAAGGAGAGCTTCTTTCTGTGGGTGATATTTCTGACTCAGGGAAGATGATGCAACCTGATTCTGATATTTCTACATTTAAATTTAAGCTTGAACACCTCCGCGTGTTACTCAGGGAGGTTTTAGCTGCTCTGAATGACTGTGATACAATTGCAGTGCCAGAGAAATTATGTAGACTGGATAAATACTATGCAGTGCCGGTGTGTACTGATGTTTTTCCAATACCTAAAAGGTTTACAGAAATTATTACTAAGGAATGGGATAGACCAGGTGTGCCGTTCTCTCCCCCTCCAGTTTTTAGAAAAATGTTTCCAATAGACGCCACCACACGGGACTTATGGCAGACAGTTCCTAAGGTGGAGGGAGTAGTTTCTACTCTAGCAAAGCGTACTACTATCCCTGTTGCGGACAGTTGTGCTTTCTTAGATCCAATGGATAAAAAGTTAGAGGGTTACCTTAAGAAAATGTTTATTGAACAAGGTTTTATCCTACAGCCCCTTGCATGCATTGCGCCTGTCACTGCTGCTGCGGCGTTCTGGCTTGAGTCTCTGGAAGAGGCTTTACAGGTAGCGACTCCATTGGATGAAATACTTGACAAGCTTAGAGCACTTAAGCTAGCCAATTCTTTTGTTTCTGATGCCATTGTTCATTTGACTAAACTAACGGCTAAGAATTCTGGTTTTGCTATCCAGGCGCGCAGAGCGCTATGGCTTAAATCATGGTCAGCTGATGTTACTTCAGCTGCTTAACATTCCCTTCAAGGGGCAGACCCTATTCGGGCCTGGTTTGAAGGAGATTATTGCTGATATCACTGGAGGAAAAGGTCATGCCCTTCCTCAGGATAGGTCCAAACCAAGGGCCAAACAGTCTAATTTTCGTGCCTTTCGAAACTTCAAGGCAAGTGCGGCATCAACTTCCTCTAATGCAAAACAAGAGGGAACTTTTGCTCAGTCCAAGACGGTCTGGAGACCTAACCAGACCTGGAACAAGGGTAAGCAGGCCAAAAAGGCTGCTGCTGCCTCTAAGACAGACTCAGAGTTCCATCATTCAAGATGGAGACTATTCGTACCATCCTACCTATGATCCAGGAGGGTCAATACATGACTACAGTGGATTTAAAGGGTGCTTATCTGCACATTCCGATACACAAAGATCATCATCGGTTTCTCAGGTTTGCCTTCCTAGACAGGCACTACCAGTTTGTAGCTCTTCCCTTTGGGTTAGCTACAGCCCCAAGAATTTTTACGAAGGTTCTGGGGTCGCTTCTGGCGGTCCTAAGACCATAGCAGTGGCCCCTTATTTAGACGACATCCTGATTCAGGCGTCAAACTTCCAAATTGCCAAGTCTCATACGGACATAGTGTTTGCATTTCTGAGGTCGCATGGGTAGAAGGTGAACGAGAAAAAGAGTTCTCTATCCCCCCTCACAAGAGTTTCCTTCCTAGGGACTCTGATAGATTCTGTAGAAATGAAAATTTACCTGACGGAGTCCAGGTTATCAAAACTTCTAAATTCCTGCCGTGTTCTTTATTCCATTCCTCGCCCTTCGGTGGCTCAGTGCATGGAAGTAATCGGCTTAATGGTAGCGGCAATGGACATAGTGCCGTTTGCACGCCTACATCTCAGACCGCTGCAACTATGCATGCTCAGTCAGTGGAATGGGGATTACACAGATTTGTCCCCTTTACTGAATCTGGACCAAGAGACCAGGGATTCTCTTCTCTGGTGGCTATCTCGGGTCCATCTGTCCAAAGGTTTGACCTTTCGCAGGCCAGATTGGACAATTGTAACAACAGATGCCAGCCTTCTAGGTTGGGGTGCAGTCTGGAACTCTCTGAAGGCTCAGGGATCGTGGTTTCAGGAGGAGTCACTCCTTCCAATAAACATTCTGGAACTAAGAGCGATATTCAATGCTCTTCAGGCTTGGCCTCATCTAGCGACAATGAGGTTCATCAGATTTCAGTCGGACAACATCACGACTGTGGCTTACATCAACCATCAAGGGGGAACAAGGAGTTCCCTAGCGATGTTAGAAATCTCAAAGATAATTCGCTGGGCAGAGATTCACTCTTGCCACCTATCAGCTATCCATATCCCAGGTGTAGAGAACTGGGAGGCGGATTTTCTAAGCCGACAGACTTTTCATCCGGGGGAGTGGGAACTCCATCCGGAGGTGTTTGCACAATTAGTTCTTCGTTGGGGCGAACCAGAACTGGATCTCATGGCGTCTCGCCAGAACGCCAAGCTTCCTTGTTACGGATCCAGGTCCAGGGACCCCAAGGCAACGCTGATAGATGCTCTAGCAGCGCCTTGGTCCTTCAACCTGGCTTATGTGTGTCCACCGTTTCCTCTGCTCCCTCGTCTGATTGCCAAAATCAAGCAGGAAAGAGCATCGGTGATCTTGATAGCGCCTGCGTGGCCACGCAGGACTTGGTATGCAGATCTGGTGGACATGTTATCCTTTCCACCATGGACTCTGCCGCTGAGACAGGACCTTCTACTTCAAGGTCCTTTCAACCATCCAAATCTAATTTCCATGAGGCTGACTGTCTGGAGATTGAACGCTTGATTTTATCAAAGCGTGGTTTCTCCGAGTCAGTCATTGATACCTTAATTCAGGCACGAAAGCCTGTCACCAGGAAAATCTATCATAAAATATGGCGTAAATATCTTTATTGGTGTGAATCTAAGGGCTACTCATGGAGTAAGGTCAGGATTCCCAGGATATTATCTTTTCTCCAAGAAGGATTGGAGAAAGGATTGTCAGCTAGTTCCTTAAAGGGACAGATTTCTGCGCTATCTATTCTTTTGCACAAGCGTCTGGCGGATGTCCCAGACGTTCAGGCATTTTCTCAGGCTTTAGTTAGAATCAAGCCTGTGTTTAAACCTGTTTCTCCACCTTGGAGCTTAAATTTAGTTCTTAAAGTTCTTCAGGGGGTTCGGTTTGAACCTCTTCATTCCATAGATATCAAACTTATCTTGGAAAGTTCTTTTTTTGGTAGCTATTTCCTCGGCTCGTAGAGTTTCCGAGTTATCTGCCTTACAATGTGATTCTCCTTATCTGATCTTCCATGCAGATAAGGTAGTTCTGCGTACCAAACCTGGGTTTTTACCTAAGGTGGTATCTAATAAGAATATCAATCAAGAGATTGTTGTTCCGTCTTTGTGTCCTAATCCTTCTTCAAAGAAGGAGCGTCTATTACACAATCTGGATGTGGTTCGTGCTTTAAAGTTTTACTTACAAGCTACTAAAGATTTTCGTCAAACATCTGCTTTGTTTGTTGTCTACTCTGGACAGAGGAGAGGTCAAAAGGCTTCGGCAACCTCTCTTTCTTTTTAGCTAAGAAGCATAATCCGCTTAGCCTATGAGACTGCTGGCCAGCAGCCTCCAGAAAGGATTTACAGCTCATTCTACTAGAGCTGTGGCTTCCACATGGGCCTTTAAAAATAAGGCTTCTGTTGAACAGATTTGCAAGGCGGCGACTTGGTCTTCGCTTCATACTTTTTCAAAATTCTACAAATTTGATACTTTTGCTTCTTCGGAGGCTATTTTTGGGAGAAAGGTTTTACAGGCAGTGGTACCTTCCGTTTAAGTACCTGCCTTGTCCCTCCCTTCATCCGTGTACTTTAGCTTTGGTATTGGTATCCCACAAGTAATGGATGATCTGTGGACTGGATACACCTTACAAGAGAAAACATAATTTATGCTTACCTGATAAATTTATTTCTCTTGTGGTGTATCCAGTCCACGGCCCGCCCTGTCATTTTAAGGCAGGTATTTTTTAATTTTAAACTACAGTCACCACTGCACCCTGTGGTTTCTCCTTTCTCTGCTTGTTTTCGGTCGAATGACTGGATATGGCAGTGAGGGGAGGAGCTATATAGACAGCTCTGCTGTGGGTGTCCTCTTGCAACTTCCTGTTGGGAATGAGAATATCCCACAAGTAATGGATGATCCGTGGACTGGATACACCACAAGAGAAATAAATTTATCAGGTAAGCATAAATTATGTTTTTTTTTCCTTTTAAATATCTATTCAGCTGTGATGGACCCCCCCTTAGCCCCCAAACTCCCTGATCTCCCCAACTCCCTGATCCCCCCCAAACAGCTCTCTAACCCTCCCCCACTACCTTTTTGCCGCCATCTTGGGTACTGGTAGCTGTCTGCTAGTACCCAGTTTGCCCCGCCAAAAAAGTTTATTTTTTATTTTATTTTATAAAATATGCATTTTTCAGTAGTGTAGCTGCCCCCCCCCCTCAACACCCCCATCCCGCTCCCCCTCCCAGATCCTTTGATCATTATTTTTTCCCTCTTCCGCCTCCTTCCCATTCAATTATATTGGTTGCTATGTGCGAGCGTGCATACACACACGCACGCACGCATACACCCCTGCAGGCTGCCCACCCACCTCCCTGCTAATGCTCCCACCCACCAAAGATCGGCACCATTGCTACCAGTTCAGAGAGGGCCACAACGTGGCTCTCTCTACATCGGTGTGTAAAAAAATGGTATTGCAGGATGCCTCAATATTGAGACATCACTGCAATACCATAAAAGCGGCTGGAAGCGATCAGGATCGCTTCCACCGCTTAAAACCCCAGAGGACGTGCTATGGTCACGATGGGTATTTTTTTGTAGGACGTTTCTGGCACATCCTCGGTCGTGAAGGGGTTAAAGGGACACTAAACCCAAATTTTTTTCTTTCATGATTCATATAGAGTAGAATAAATATAGAGAGTGGTATGACAGTAAATGAGCACTCACAGAAAAAATATCATAGTAAGAAATAACAGTTAAGGCTGTCCAAAGCAGGTATAATCTAAAACTTAACGTTTAATAGGATACAATAAAAAATGTGTACAAAACCTACTAGTGTAGGTATATATAAAACTTAGATTAAAAATGAACAAAAAGCTAGCATGTCCACTGAAACCCCTAAACGTTACCAATAAATGCTAACAAGCAAATAATTTATATCAATGTAGGAATGCTAAGCGAGGTGAGCATACTTAGGCAGGTAAATACACAAAAAGGCTCACGGATTGCACAAGCAGACTAACTAGAAAAGAGGATTGACCTCCACACATATATTCTATGTAAGTGCAATGCTGGAACAGTTTAAGTCTGCCCAAGCAACAAGATCCTAATACTTAATGCATGTTATACCAATAATAAAAGATCCTATATGGAAGGTAACAAGGGAAATTACAAAGGGATAGCTAGACTATAACAAGCGCCTGATGCGCATTTCGCCAGTCATGGTTTTTTCAAAGGCTAACCCGACTTGCGGGAGCCCCACTGTCTATATAGCGATTTTCAACCAATCAGGGGGTGAGGATTTACTCACACCCCTATGGGAACCAATCCTAAATGTACCCCTATCATTGGATAGGTGTTTGTCACAAGGTCACTGCGTAATATGACGCTGAAAGGAGGGGGGGGTGTGGTCATATAGAGAAACACGAACCCGTGTTCATAAATTGACCTGTCAAAAGATACCCACTGGAATAAACGTGATCACGGATCAATACATATAATGCAATAGATATTTTTGGAAAATACTATTTCTCTTGCAAGGTGTATCCAGTCCACGGATTTATTTTTTACTTGTGGGATATTCTCCTTCCCTACAGGAAGTGGCAAAGAGAGCACACAGCAGAGCTGTCCATATAGCTCCCCCTCTAGCTCCAGCCCCCAGTCATTCTCTTTGCCGACTCTAAGCACTAGGGTCTCTCTACGGGAGGGTAAAGTGAATGTGGTGTTAGAATTGTAGTTTTTATTATCTTCAATCAAAAGTTTGTTATTTTAAATGGTACCGGTTTGTACTATTTACTCTCTAGCAGAAAAGTGATGAAGATTTCTGCTGAGAGGAAAAAAAGTTTGCAGGGTGAACTGCAATAAGGTATGTTCAGTCATTTATTTATTGACAAGACTGAGATAATGCTAGAAGGGACTGACAATATCCCCATGAGGGGAGGGTAAGCTATGTTCACAGACTTAGTAAGGAACTGAATGCTTACATAATAGGGCTAATTATGCTGGTTGACACTTATTCAGGGCAATTGATTGTTTAGCTAAGGAAAATATCGTTTGCAAGACACTTTGAAAGCCCTTTTGGGTTCTTTCTGGGGTTATTACCCACATGGCTATTTTTTATTCACTTAGAAGTGATTTCTTAGGCCTCACAGCTCCGGAATAGAGTGGGAGGAGCCTAATTTTGAGCCTCAGATGCGCAGTTAGAATTGCAGAGAAGTTCATGCTGCTTCACATGGAGGGTCCTGCTGCTGTTTGAGGGCCTTATAGAAGCTATATTCCCCCAAATCTGATCCCTAAGGGCAGGTAGGGCCACAGCAAGGCTGGGGCAAGGTGCTGTACTAATTTTAACCGGGTGTTGGCTTTAGGCTGCTCCGGTTTGGGCATTAAGGGGTTAATCGTTTTGCAACTTGTGGTGCAATCTTATTAAGGCTTTAGGTACATACTGTGAAAATTTCAAGAGGATTGCTACATTTTTCACTGTTTTGTAAAATTGTGTGCTCTTTTTATCTCTTAAAGGCACAGTAACGATTTTTCAAATTGTGTTTTTTATTTGATTAAAGTGATTTCCAAGCCTGCTTGTGTATACTACTAGTCTGTTAAACATGTCTGACACTAAGGAAAATCCTTGTTCATTGTGTTTAGAAGCCATGGTTGAACCCCCTCTCGGAATGTGTCCCACTTGTACTGATATGTCTATACACTTTAAAGATCATATTGTTGCACTTAAGAATGTGGCCCAAGATGATTCTCAGACTGAAGGTAATGAGGGTAGCCCGTCTGCCTCTTCCCAAGTGTCACAACCAGTTACGCCCACGCAAGCGACGCCTAGTACCTCTAGTGCGTCTAACTCTTTTACATTACAAGAATTAGCGGCAGTCATGGATAATTCTCTTACAGCCTTCTTATCTAAACTGCCCGTGTTACCTGCAAAGCGTGATAGCTCAGTTTTAAGAACAGATTATGAGCATTCTGACGCTTTGGTAGCCGTATCAGATATACCCTCACAATGCTCTGAAGTGGGAGCGAGGGATTTGATGTCTGAGGGAGAAGTCTCTGATGCAGGAAGGGTTCCTCCTCAAACAGATTCAGATACATTGGCTTTTTAAATTTAAACTAGAACACCTCCGCGTTTTGCTTAGGGAGGTATTAGCTACTCTGGATGACTGCGACCCTTTGGTGATCCCAGAGAAATTGTGTAAAATGGACAAGTACCTAGAGGTCCCTGTTTACACGGATACGTTTCCTGTCCCTAAGAGGATTGCGGATATCGTTACTAGGGAGTGGGATAGACCAGGTGTTCCCTTTGCTCCCCCTCCTGTTTTTAAGAAAATGTTTCCCATACCTGACCCTGTACGGGACTCGTGGCAGACGGTCCCTAAGGTGGAGGGGGCTGTTTCTTCACTTGCTAAACGCACAACCATACCAATTGAAGACAGTTGTGCTTTTAAAGACCCTATGGATAAGAAGTTAGAGGGTTTACTTAAGAAAATTTTTGTTCAACAAGGTTTTTTTCTCCAGCCTATTGCCTGCATTATTCCTGTAACTACTGCAGCAGCTTTCTGGTTTGAGGCGCTGGAAGACTTGCTCCAGACGGAGACCTCATATGAGGAAATTATGGATAGAATTAAGGCTCTAAAGCTAGCTAATTCTTTTATCACTGACGCCGCTTTCCAAATAGCTAAGTTAGCGGCGAAAAATTCAGGTTTCGCCATTTTGGCGCACAGGGCGCTATGGCTAAAGTCCTGGTCGGCCGATGTGTCGTCTAAATCCAAGCTTTTGAACATCCCTTTCAAAGGAAAGACCCTCTTCGGGCCTGAATTGAAAGAGATTATTTCAGAAATCACCGGGGGAAAAGGCCATGCTCTCCCTCAGGATAAGTCCTTTAAAACAAAGAACAAAGCTAATCTTCGTTCCTTTCGTAATTTCAGGAACAGCCCCGCTTCATCCTCTCCGGCTGCAAAGCAAGAGGGTAACGCTTCACAGCTCAAGGCAACCTGGAAACCTTACCAGGGCTGGAATAGTGAGGCAGGAAATGCGTCAGCAGAAGGATTTCACTGTTTGCTGTGCCGGTTTGTTTTAAGATATATCAATAAAGTACATGTTTTAATATACTGGAAACCTTACCTCTCTCTCTCCTTTCTACCCTGGAACTGTGAATCTGTTTTAAACTTACACTTTTTGCTTTGTTACGGGTTCAGGAGAGCCTGAATAGTTCCGGAGTTCAGAACAGCCTACAACAGTAATACTCACCTGTTGGTGTGTGTGACAGAGGCACGAATACCGCTACGTACAAGGAGGGTGAGTGATACGATACTTACCTGGCTTCATGCCATTGTGCATTATTAAGTATATCTTACAACAGTCACATATTATATGTGTTGTTGATGTGGTATGGACTACCTCTGCACGTAAGATCTGTCTACTAAGCAGGATTGTTGGATTGGATATAATATCTTTACAGCTAAGTGTATCCCGCGAAAAGTGGGACTCCAACTTAGGAGTGAATAGTCACGCTAGCTGAATTTTGCTTCACTAATTACCTGTTCATAAATATCTGCACACAAAAATTTGTAAACTTCATTATAAGGGTAAACAGGCCAAAAAGCCTGCAGCTGCCAACAAGACAGCATGAAGGGGTAGCCCCCGATCCGGGACCGGATCTAGTAGGGGGCAGACTCTCTCTCTTCGCTCAGGCCTGGGCAAGAGATGTACACGATCCTTGGGCGTTAGATATTGTATCCCAGGGATATTTTCTAGAATTCAAGGGTTCTCCTCCAAAGGGGAGGTTCCACATTTCTCGTCTGTCTACAGATCAGACAAAGAAAGAAGCGTTTTTATGCTGTGTAGAAGATCTACATACAATGGGAGTGATCCACCCAGTTCCAATCATGGAACAAGGGCTGGGTTTTTACTCAAACCTGTTTGTGGTTCCCAAAAAAGAGGGAACTTTCAGACCCATCCTGGATCTAAAAATTCTAAACAGATTCCTAAGAGTCCCATCATTCTAAATGGAGACCATTCGGACAATCTTACCAATGATCCAGGAAGGTCAATATATGACTACCGTGGATCTAAAGGATGCATACCTACACATTCCTATCCACAAAGATCATCACCAGTTTCTCAGGTTCGCCTTTCTGGACAAGCATTACCAGTTTGTGGCTCTTCCTTTTGGCTTAGCCACTGCTCCCAGAATTTTCACAAAGGTGCTAGGGTCCCTCCTGGCGGTTCTAAGACCGCGGGGCATAGCAGTGGCGCCTTACCTGGACGACATCTTAATTCAGGCGCTGTCCTTCCAAAGAGCCAAGTCTCACACGGAGATTGTATTGGCCTTTCTGAGGTCTCACGGGTGGAAGGTGAACATAAAAAAGAGTTCCCTTTCCCCTCTCACAAGGGTTCCCTTCCTAGGGACTCTAATAGACTCGGTAGAAATGAAAATATTTCTGACGGAGGTCAGAAAATTAAAACTCTTAACTACTTGCCGAGTTCTTCATTCCATTCCCCGGCCATCTGTGGCTCAGTGCATGGAGACAATCGGATTAATGGTAGCGGCAATGGACATAGTCCCTTTTGCTCGGATACACCTCAGACCACTGCAACTATGCATGCTCAAACAGTGGAATGGGGATTATGCAGATTTGTCTCCTCAAATTCAGTTGGACCAGGAGACCAGAGATTCTCTTCTCTGGTGGTTGTCTCAGGATCACCTGTCTCAAGGAATATGTTTCCGCAGACTAGAGTGGAGCTGGGGCGCGGTCTGGGATTCCCTGAAAGCTTAGGGCTTATGGTCTCGGGAAGAAAAGCTTCTCCCGATAAATATTCTGGAACTGAGGGCGATATTCAACGCTCTTCAGGCATGGCCTCAACTAGCTGCGGCCAAATTCATCAGATTTCAGTCGGACAACATCACGACTGTAGCTTACGTCAATCATCAGGAGGGAACAAAGAGTTCCCTAGCGATGACGGAAGTAACCAAAATAATAAAGTGGGCGGAGGATCACTCCTGCCAGCTCTCAGCAATTCACATCCCAGGAGTAGACAACTTGGAGGCGGATTTCCTAAGTCATCAGACTTTTCACCCGGGGGAGTGGGACCTCCACCCGGAGGTGTTTGCCCAGCTGACTCAGCTATGGGGCACTTCAGAGTTGGATCTGATGGCGTCCCGTCAGAACACCAAACTTCCTCTCTACGGGTCCAGGTCCCGGGACCCCAAGGCGGTATTGATAGAAGCTCTAGCAGCGCCTTGGTCCTTCAATCTGGCTTATGTTTTTGCACCGTTTCCCCTTCTCCCTCGTCTGGTCGCCAGAATCAAGCAGGAGAAGGCTTCGGTGATTCTGATAGCACCTGCGTGGCCACGCAGGACTTGGTATGCAGACCTAGTGAACATGTCATCTGTCCCACCATGGACACTGCCAATGAGGCAGGATCTTCTAATACAGGGTCCGTTCAAGCATCCAAATCTAGTTTCTCTACGTCTGACTGCTTGGAGATTGAACGCTTAATTCTATCAAAGCGTGGTTTCTCTGAGTCAGTTATAGATACTCTGATTCAGGCTAGAAAGCCTGTCACCAGGAAAATCTACCATAAGATATGGCGGAAATATCTGGGTTGGTGTGAATCCAAGGGTTACTCATGGAGTAAGATTAGGATTCCCAGGATATTGTCTTTCCTCCAAGAAGGATTGGAGAAGGGATTGTCAGCTAGTTCCTTAAAGGGACAGATATCTGCTCTGTCTATTCTTTTACACAAGCGTCTGGCAGAGGTACCAGAGGTTCAAGCGTTTGCTCAGGCTTTCGTCAGAATCAAGCCTGTCTATAAACCTGTGGCTCCGCCATGGAGTCTAAATCTTGTTCTTTCAGTTCTTCAAGGGGTTCCGTTTGAACCTTTACATTCCATAGACATTAAGTTGTTATCTTGGAAAGTTTTGTTTCTGGTAGCTATCTCTTCTGCTCGAAGAGTTTCAGAATGATCTGCCTTACAGTGTGATTCACCTTACCTGGTGTTCCACGCAGATAAGGTAGTTTTGCGTACCAAGCCTGGTTTTCTTCCTAAAGTTGTTTCTAACAAGAATATTAACCAGGAAATAGTTGTTCCTTCTCTGTGTCCTAATCCTTCTTCGAAGAAGGAACGTCTGTTACACAATCTTGATGTAGTTCGTGCTTTAAAGTTCTATTTACAAGCAACTAAGGATTTCAGACAAACATCCTCCTTGTTTGTTATCTATTCTGGTAAGAGGAGAGGTCAGAAAGCTACTGCTACCTCTCTTTCCTTTTGGCTGAAAAGCATCATCCGTTTGGCCTATGAGACTGCTGGCCAGCAGCCTCCTGAAACAATTACTGCTCATTCTACGAGGGCAGTGGCTTCCACATGGGCTTTCAAAAATGAGGCTTCTGTTGAACAGATTTGTAAGGCAGCGGCTTGGTCTTCACTGCATACTTTTTCCAAATTTTACAAATTCGATACTTTTGCTTCTTCGGAGGCTATTTTTGGGAGAAAGGTTTTACAAGCAGTGGTGCCTTCCGTTTAAGGTACCTGTCTTGTTCCCTCCCTTCATCCGTGTCCTAAAGCTTTGGTATTGGTATCCCACAAGTAAAGGATGAATCCGTGGACTGGATACACCTTGCAAGAGAAAACAGAATTTATGCTTACCTGATAAATTACTTTCTCTTGCGGTGTATCCAGTCCACGGCCCGCCCTGGCATTTAAGTCAGGTAAATTTTTTTATTTAAACTACAGTCACCACTGCACCCTATGGTTTCTCCTTTTTCTTCCTAACCTTTGGTCGAATGACTGGGGGGTGGAGCTAGAGGGGGAGCTATATGGACAGCTCTGCTGTGTGCTCTCTTTGCCACTTCCTGTAGGGAAGGATAATATCCCACAAGTAAAGGATGAATCCATGGACTGGATACACCGCAAGAGAAAGTAATTTATCAGGTAAGCATAAATTCTGTTTTATGCCTGATTGAGACGATAAGTGATTGAATATTTATTCACACCCAAGGGTTTCTGTCTCTGAGAGGATACGATTATTATAGTTACCCATGTGTCACATCAGATTTTCACAATACCACACATATAACGCAAATGTGGGAGATGTATTAATACCGTAAGATTGAATAGATGTTCACTTATTAGCATATCAGGATTACCCCCTGTGCAAGGTATACTCAGTTATTGATTATAAAGTAAACATCATACCATTATTGAATATTGTTCGTGTTCATTATTACTTTGAAAGTTTTACCATTCCTTATAATAGAACAGACACAATTAGTCTAATTATCGAGTGCTATAGTATGAGGAAAGAGATACCGCAAGGGATAATGTACAGAGCAGATAATATGTACAGGTTAAGATACGTGATCAACTCATGTTTACAAACTTATCCCATGTTAATCTACACCAAATCAATCATGAAGGTCACAAAATAAACTGTTTAGGTAGAGTGGACATAACGTATTTACTACCGAAATACATAGGAGTAGTAAATACATGTTGTCAAACACTATTATTATCTTAGTAAGTTACAAGTAAGTTACAAATACGTGCCTATCAGGGATGAGGGGGGGGGGGGGGAGAAGGAGTAACAATCAAAAGTCATCAAATATCAATTGCAGCAGAGGGAACACTCAGTATTATCTTATATTGACTACGTAAATCCCTATAATCATCATAGAGATTCATGATGTAAATGAGCCACTCGTGAGGTTAATACAGCTTCAGAAAGTAGGAAAATTATTGGCAAAAGCATCAGTTGTGTTCATACATAAAATCCCCCCAATGAATAAACATAATTTAAAGGATTTATTATGTCAGATGAAAATCAGAACATTTATTACAAGAAAGAACCATATCCATCTTGTTCATTAAGTCCCATTGGTGTCAATGTGTTTAGCCAAAAAATCCATCTACACTCAGCTTGTAGTAACATGGTTTCAATATTTCCACCTCTAATGCCGGGTTTGATTACTTCATATAGAGCATGCAATTTTAAGCAACTTTCTAATTTACTCCTATTATCAATTTTTCTTCATTCTCTTGCTATCTTTATTTGAAAAGCAAGAATGTAAGTTTAGAAGCCGGCCCATTTTTGGTTCACAACCTGGGTTGCGCTTGGTGATTGGTGACTAAATGCACCCACCATTAAACAAGTGCTTTCCAGGGTACTTTTTCAAATAAAGATAGCAAGAGAACGAATAAAAATTGACAATAGGAATAAATTAGAAAGTTGCTTAAAATTGTATGCTCTATCTGAATCATGAAAGAAAAAATTGGGTTCAGCATCCCTTTAAAATTTTATCTAAATCATGAAACAAAATGTTTGGGTTTTATATCCCTTTAAACCATCCCTGAGCAGGCTCATAGTACTCACAAGTCATTTTATAGAATCTCACCAGACTAGAGAGCTTTAGATAATCCAGCCCAAAAACTCTTGTTCAAACCACTAATATAATTATACAATCTGCATATTATTCTTGGGCCTATCTCTGATTTATATACATCATTCTATCTAGTATTGTTTTAATCTGTAATGGCCCTGCAATAAGCTTCTTGATTTATGATGGATTGGAACACCAGTGTTGAGCTGGTATAAGGGGAGGTACCAATAGTGCCGCTGACATATGGAGTAGAATGATGTTGAATGTGCAGAAATCCATAGTTACTAGGTGTAGTGTATTTAGTTTTAGGGAAATCTTCCAACATTCTGAGACTGTAAGATAAAGGGAACTTTTGGGTGGTGGCCACAGTTATTTTGTGAGCAGAGGTGACCAGAATAGTGGAGTTAGGATTCTGTAGGGGGCGGGGCTAGGTGTGTAGTGGATGGGGCTGGGTGTGCAGCGGGCGGGATTGGTTGTGTAGTGGGTGGGGTTGATTGTGTCGAGGGTGGAGCTCTGAAGGGGAAGCTGCGGAGGGACAGCAGAGTCTAGACACTGAGAAATCTTCTGTCTCCCTGAGTCCCCAACAGCGTCACTAGATAACCAGGGATTGTTGATCTGCAATAAAATTAAAGGGACATGAAATCCAAAATTTCTCTTTTCTTCTTAAACGGGAAGAGTCCACAGCTACATTCCTTACTTTTGGGAATTCAGAACCTAGCCACCAGGAGGAGGCAAAGACACCCCAGCCAAAGGCTTCAAATACCTCCCCCACTTCCCTCAGTTATTCTTTGCCTTTCGTCACAGGAGGTTGGCAGAGAATTGTCAGAAGTTCGAGATAGTCTCTTATGGAGGGTAGTACTCTTCGAAATTGGGACTGGAGTTTTAAGACAGCCTCTTAGTGAGAGCATGGGTGAAAGATAGAGTCCGGAGATGCAGGGAGAGTCTTTCTGCGAAACCATCCCGACTCATATTAACAGCTCCTTGGCAATCAGCGTTGACGAGTTTTGCTGTCTGCCTTTATTCACTCAAGTCCATGTCAGAAGCGAGGCTACTATCTGTCACACTTGAAGGGCCGTGTTCCTGTTCCACGTCGCAGATTCCAGTAAGATCGTTTCATTTTATTTCATTATGTGAATGTAATAGTAACGAGAGAAGGTAGGGTCCCAGTTGGACTCTTTTTATCTTAAAATAAGAATCATGGGTTAATATCTCCTGAGGGGGGGTTATTGAACAGTGGGGACTTTAATCATGTTTGTTATGTGGTTCTATCTGCTAATGTGTAGTAATACTTTGGCTCATGGCTTTTCGGAACATAACGGCCTTATCATCAATTGGCGCAATCTCTTTAGATTTGCGCACTCTTTTTGTGACTGGCACGGTGCACCTTGTGACCGGTTGCGGTTACGTTGTTTTCCACTTCCTTATGCTGACTGTGTGGCGACAGAGAGAGTCTGCTCGTTGGTTGTCTGGTTCACAGGTGGTGGTGAGTGCCCCAGCCATTGGGTGTGTAAAAAAGGTGCCAGTTAGTGTTTGTCGTTTTTGTAATCCCAAGATTATGGAGGATTCTGATTTTTTAGACACGGATGACTCCGATGTGGAGAATGCGTCTTGTGATGATTATGAAATGGCCCGGATTATCCATGCCCATCAGTTATGTTCCAATTGCCGTTCTAGAGTACTCTCTTCTCCCGACTCAGGGACCTTAGAGTGCGTTGAGCCATCCACCCCAGAGGATTCTATGTCTGGTGAGGTGCGTACCCCAGAACCTTCCTTTGCTACGCAAACAGGTGTCCCTATGGCCTTTACTCGTTCTCCGGAAGGTGGCTTACTTCCTCCAGAGGTTGCGACATGGTTCCACATGGCCATATCTATGGCACTGGCTCACTTATATCTCCCAAGTGAAATATTTTTAAGGTACTGTCCGTGTTCTGTCAATCAGGGCCTGTCGGGCGTGGGATCGCCTGATTCAGTTCGGCCTTCTGGGGAAGCGTTGGCCTCTGAGGCTTCAGGGGCCCCAACCTCAGGGCCGGGTCGTTTATCGATCCGGCGAGGGATAATTTCACCTTCCGTTATAGGCTGGGACGTCTTCGTGTTCTACTAAGGCATGTTTTGGCGGTGCTAGAGGATCCTAGTCCTAGTGGGCCGAGGGATCCGAGGCCTTAGATGCCGGATGGCAAGCTGGGTTAGACGTTTGGGGAGGAAGATAATCTCCTTGATGTCTCTGTTTTTCTTTCTTTTATGTATCGGTTCCAGTTCTGAGCTTGGGTGAATGGGGCCTCTGATCGGCTGGCCCTGTTGGCATTCCCATTCACCTTGGGCGTTCACCCGCAGGTGCTGCCTTACTTTTATTTAGATCCGGAGAGGATGTATTTGATTTGTTTTTAATAAGATCATGTCTGATATAATTTCCATTTTGGGAACATTCTTTCTCTGGAACTGATACTTGCGATTTTGTGGTCGCATGGGCGCTTCCTCGGAAGTTGCGCACTTTTGGTTAGAAACGAAGTTATGTTCTAATTAACATTATCGAACCTTCAGGTCGATTTTTCTTGGACCTTAGACAGTTTTGGGGTGTCCTTATACAAGGCAGGTACTGGTTGGGCGCTATTTGCTGTTCCTTGGGTTCATGTCACCCTCGTTGTGCTGATTATACTGTCGGATTCTGAATGTCACTTGGCCTATCAATATGGACTCCGGGCTTGGATCCTACTATGAGGTATGAGGCCTAGTGCATATATCCAACGCTTCTGAGAGGAAGGTTGGGAGTTATGAAGGTTGGCCTTTTTAGGGGCCTACGGCCACTCCACCCTAAATGTGCCCAATCTCATCTGATCTTGGAAGCTAAGCAGGGTTGGGCCTGATTAGTACTTGGATGGAATCCAGGTGCTACAATTTGCTTGAGTTACGTGACCGACTTTTTCAAAACGTCATCGGGGGTTCCTAAGGGTCCCTGGGGACTTTGAACTGTAGTTTTCCACTCCTGTAGAGTTTGGAGATGTGAATGACCTCCGATAGTCTGGCATTCCGGGTGATGGACAATTTACGTCTTTGCTTGCGGTATCTTCCGGATGCCGACTCTTGTAGCCTAGTCGCATTCCTTTTGTGGTGGCAGAGCTTCCTTTCCTTCCCGTTTTGGGTTGGATCTTCTGTTCTAGAAGTGTGAAGCATGTCCTTCTTCCTTTTTTTCTCAGCATTTCGTTTGCTCCAGTACGTGGAGTTCAGGGGTCACCCTGCCTTTTCTGCAGGATCTGCGAGGCTCACATTGTTATTCCTGTTGCAGGGATTTCGAGAGACCGATCCGGTAAGGATTTCTGGAGACTGTCGTCTTCTCAATTTAAGAACTGCCCCTTGTCATACCATGGTCTTAAGACTCTTGGGTGCTATCCTTCGACCTTATGCAGATCTAACCTTTTGGGCTTGAGGGTAGGAGGCCGTGGTAAGTCACAGACGTTTGCCTTTCTGGGGTCTGGGAAATGACCTTCCTCTTTACCAGCGTGTGGATCAGGTCGTTTGGCCTGTCTTCAGAGGATAGCCTTGCGATCCAAGGGTACTGGTTGCCCATTTCTTCAACTAGTCAGGAGTTTTTTCAGACTCTTGAGTTTGAGGCTGTTGCTAGGTAATCTAAGTCCTACGGACTTTAGATGGTGGACGACTCTTTCTTGGGTGCACTCCTATCATGGGAGAGATTCCTCAGGAAGTTAGATCTTTCGATCAGTTCCGTTTTTCAAGGACTCTGGCTTAGGACCACGTATCTTGCCTGGAACGACCATGGACGGTTCTGCTTAACCTTTGGGTTTGGTTCCCCCACGTGTACTTTGAAGGCAGGGTTTCTGACTTTCATGGGAGATTATTGTCTGCCTGAGGCTTAAGTTTGAGGTCTCTCTGACAGGTCCTTACTTGTCTTCTGGGACATCTGTGCTTCCTTGTAGACTCCAGTTGTCATTTCAACTGGGCTGGCGATATTGGCCGAAGGGTCTCGCCTATATTGGTATATTGGTAGGGTGGTTACCGTTGCTTTGCTCCCTTTATTCTTCTCACCTAGGGTGGGGGATGGGTTCTTGCGTGTTCTCCTTGACTTGGAGGTACCTCAGTATCTGTGAAGGCCCGTGGGTCCTTGTTTTTCTCGCCTTGTAGGATTTTTTTCCCTTCCTGGCATACTTAGAATCACAGAACTGGATTCTGGTATTAGGATGCCGGGGGTAAGAGTACTTCTTCCCTGGGGAGTGTTCCTTCTTCTGGAAGGCTGCAGTGTAGGGGTTTTCGGACCCCAGCACAAAGTTACCTGTCATGGCTCATGGAGCATGCCAGTTTTAGTAGTGGTCAGAGTTCTACTTTGGGGTTTTGATTCCTTGTAGATCCATTCTTTTTCTTTAGACAGTCTGGGACTCGTGTCTTAGGTCTTTAACTAGCCTTTGGGCTGGGACCGTTATACTGGAGGGAAGGTTGGGGATTGGTCTGCTCTGTGCAGTATTGACCGTTTACTGTTATTGAGTTTGTCCTCCCCTTCGGGGAGGGGACTCTTGGTGCCCATCTCTCTACTGGTGGCATCTGCTGCAGGGATGGGACGCTTCTTGGAGCTCGGATATTTCTGTTCAGGATTTGTTCTTAGCCGAACGAGTCCCACGATGGGTTAGGGTCAGCTTGCTGCCTGGAGATTGGTCATAGCGAGTTCTTGTTTACAGGTGGCCCTGTGTTTTCTTGGAGAGCTCTTTGTTTTTTGACTGCTAGGTCAGTTGTCTGGAGATTGGTCATAGCGAGTTCTTGTTTACAGGTGGCTCTGTGTTTTCTTGGAGAGCTCTTTGTTTTTTGACTGCTAGGACAGTTGTCCTATCTCTGCTTGTCTAGGCTTGTCTAACCTGACGGGTTTGACCTGGCTATGATGCAATAGGGAACAGTTTTCTGGAACACCATACGTGGTATGGTGCTGTGTCAGGGATATGAGGATTGCCTTCTGGTCATCCTATTGATGTTTTTTTCCTGAGTAAGAACTTATTTCTGGTCCTTGTCCTTCTAGGGAGTTCGTCTCCCTGGGCAGTAGTCCTGTGGCAACCTTGGGTTGCTCTAAGTTTGATTTGAGCCCATTTTGGATGGTCCTTTGGATCTCTTATGGGGTCCTCTATTTTCCCCCTCAGGGGTAGATGGAGGTTTTTGACTCTTAGGGGTACTTTTCGTGGGAGTTGATAGCCGCTGGGCTGGCTCCTCGGAGGCCTTTGTGCTCAGCAGACTCTGGGTCTGAGTGGTCTCTAGCACGTCTTTGCAGGTTATGTAACTGATAAGCAGTTACCTGGGCTTCCGTTTTTTCCCTTGTCGTTTAGAGTTTTTGTAGGATGTCGGGTAATTTCAGACTGTGGTGCCTTTTTTAAGGGGCCGCCTTTTTGTACCCGCCCTTTGTTTGCATTCAGTGTCCTCTAGCTTGGGTATTGTTTTCCCAAAAGTAATGAATGCAGCTGTGGACTCTTCCCGTTTAAGAAGAAAAACATAAATTATGCTTACCTGATAATTTTCTTTTCTTCTGACGGGTAGAGTCCACAGCTCCCGCCCGCGTTTTATCTATGAGGCGGCAGTACATTTTTTGTTCTTCTGGCACCTTTTTCACCCTGATATTTCTTCTATTGTTCCTTGTTCCCTTGACAGAATGACTGGGGGATGAGGGAAGTGGGGGAGGTATTTGAAGCCTTTGGCTGGTTTGTCTTTGCCTCCTCCTGGTGGCCAGGTTCTGAATTCCCAAAAGTAATGAATGCAGCTGTGGACTCTTCCCGTCAGAAGAAAAGAAAATGATCAGGTAAGCATAATTTATGTTTTCATGCTTCCAATAGAGAATGTAATATTAAACAATTTTCCAATTTACTTCTATGATCTAATTCATTATGGTCTCTTTGTATCCTTAATTGAAAAGCTCACACCTAGGTAGGCTCAGGAGCAGCAATGCACTAATGGGATCTATCTCCTGATTGGGGGCTGTACGTATACATATATATATATGCCTCTTGTCATTGGCTCATGTGACGTGTTCAGCTAACTCCCAGTAGTGCATTTTGCTCCTTCAGCAAAGGATACCAAGAGAATTTCATAATAAAAGTAAATTAGAAAGTTTTGTAAAAACTGTATGTTCTATATGTTCTATCTGAATCATGAAAAATTGTGTTTCATGCCCCTTTATTTAATAAAACATTTAAAGAACAAAGGAGTGAGAAGGCATCACACCACACAACTATCACTAAGATTCACTGCCTGCCCCTTGTATCCTTCTGCCCTAGGCACAGGCCTAGTTGGCATTGAACAAAATATACCCCTGTACACAAGGTACTGACAGATCCAAAATTCTAAATATTGTTTACGCTGCTGCCTATTTATCTGTGTCTGAGCACAATTTACTTTATTTATTTTGTTCCTTTGGTTGACACAATCCACAATGATTCTACTGTTTTAATCTAAAGATCTTTAACCTTTTTTCCTCTGTTGTAAATTTTTTCCCCAATATTATCACAACTAAATGTATCTTTTCTGCCTGAATTTCCCCTGACAGGAGTGTGAACGTGTAGCAGTATCACATTACACATACAGATGAATTTATCCGTGTTATGCTACAGTAATTACTCAGATATCCTGTAGTAAGACCTGTCCAAATGGTCCCAGGGAAGATAGAGGATGTGACCTGTGAAATAAGTAGTAGTACTGTTGCCCCCAAGGCAGAAGGTTTATACTCTGAAAGGGGGGCTCTGAGGCACCCCCTGCTCCACAGGACAGCCTCATGATATTGATAAAATACTGCAGTGATGCTGTCACGGGTAATTAATATGGTTAACAAGCCCATATCTGGCGAATTCTTCCTGTTTGGAAAAAAACATAAAAAAAGTGGAAATGTCAGCTTTACATCGTCTGACAACACAAACTTGATAATCCCTAAAGGGTGATATTTACTTAGCACAGTGGATTAGCTTTGTATTATGTATTCAGATAGTATCTAGCACAAGTCATTTCAAATCAAGTTGACTGAATATGTCAATTTAAAGGGATATGAAAACCATTTTTTTTTCCTTTCCTGATTTAGATAGAACATACTGTACATATCAAACAACTATCAGAATTACCTGGATTAGCAAAATGACTTCATTCGCTTGGTTTGGTTTGGTTTGTTGAAGAAGCAGAAATGCACTAAGTTAGCTGAACACATTATGTGCAAGATTACAAGTCGCACGGCAAATCATTTGTGAAAAAATGACGCCCATTATAAGGCCTATTTAATATTGTGCGAGCAGACATTTATTAGTGTGCGAGCAGACAAATAATTTGCGAAAAAACTGCGCACATTATGAGGCCTATTTATTATTGTGCGAGCAGACGTGCGAGCAGATTATGTCCGTACGCTGTCGGCATTTATCATTGCACCAGCAGTTCTGGGGAACTGCTGGTGCAACGCCGCTCCCTGCTGATTCACGGCCGCTACCAGGGGGTGTCAATCAACCCGATCGTATTGGATCGGGTTAATTTTCAGCAATGTCTGTCCGCCGCCTCAGAGCAGGTGGACAGGTTATGGAGCAGTTGTCTTTAGACCGCTGCTTCATAACTTGTGTTTCTGGCGAGCCTGAAGGCTCGCCAGAAACACGGGCCTTCAAGCTCCATACGGAGCTTGATAAATATGCCACTATGACTTTTTCGCATTTGGGGTTGCGCAGCTATTACAAGTTGCAAAATAACTTATTTTGCGCATGCGTTAAGATGCGTAATGCAAACCGCGAAATCGCTTGCCCATTCACGTATTCCCCGTAGAAGTCAATGGAGAAGATAGAAAGAAAAAAACCCACAGAAACCCTAATATGTTACGCAAAGTCCATGACGTATTCTCCTCGAAAAGTGTACATGAAAATGCGAAAATTTCATATTGTGAAAATGTTTTTGCAACGGAATATGTTCTATTTATTTATAAATAAATATTTCTCTATATATTTGATGATTTTATGTATATGAATATATTTATGCCTAGATATCTCAAGATCTATATGCGAATATCTTTAATCCCTCTAAGATGCATAAGATTGTAATGTAAAATCTTTTCATTATCTCCATAGTCAAACATAAGTCAATGAGGCCTATTTATTAAAGGTCTTGCGGACCTGATCCGACAGTGCGGATCAGGTCCGCAAGACCTCGCTGAATGTGGAGAGCAATACACTCTCTGTATTCAGCATTGGGCCGCCAGCAGGGAGGTGTCAATCAACCTGATCGTACTCGATTGGGTTGAATTGTGGTGATTCCTGAGCAGCGGTATTTAGACCATAGAGAGTTTGATAAATGGGCCTCTATACATATAAATTCATGTTTCTCTATGTATCTGTATGTACGTCAATGTAAAATCCCTGCATCTGCTTTTTCCCCCCCCTAACACCCGAGATCTCATATCTTTGAGCCCTTATAACTTTTGTGTGCAATATTTTTTTTCAATAATTTTTATTAGACGGTATTAATATGAGTGTAACTGTACTTTGTAATGTATTTTTGAAGTGTTGTGTGACACTTTTATATTGCGCAAAACTGTTAACTACAGCTCTTTGTGTGCGTAAAAGGCGAATGCTTGCGCACAATCGCGATTTTTCAAGACTTGTAATACCTGCGCAATGGAAATTGATTGTGAAAAAGACCACATCGCGTGCGGAAAACGCGCTACATGTAATCTTGCCCTATGTGAGCTAATGACAATAGGCATATATGTACTGCCACAAATCAGCAGCTTGCTTCTTCTGAGTCCTGATGTATGCTTTTCAACAAAGGAGACTGAAGCAAATTATAAATAATAGAAGTAAATTGGAAAGCTGTTTAAAATGACATGTTCTGTCTGAATCATCAAAGTTTAATGTTGACATGAGTATATGTGTTTTCTTTATGTATTTATTTATTTATATATAAATATATATATATATATATATATATATATATATACACATAGTATGTATGAGTATATGTATGTGTGTGTGATGTATAAATATACATATATATTTTTGTGTGTGTGTGTATATATATATATATATAGAGTATATATATATGTATGTATATATGTGTGTGTGTACATATACATACATACATACATACATGTGCATATACCTCCCAACATTTGTGGCTAGCTATTGGGGACTCAGGAGGTTGAGGGGGCTGTTGCAGTTTTGCAGGCAAGGCCTTGTTGGGAGGGGCGGGTCTTGGATGGAGAGTGGGTGGGATTGTGGGTGTGTCTGGGTGGTTGGTTGGTTGGCCTGTATGGGGAATTTGTGTCAAATTCTGCAAATAAAGACATAAGGCTGTCTCAGACGGAGAGTGGGACACATCTCAGAATTACGAGTGGGGCAGTGCAGAAATAGTGTTGCAGAGGTATCGAAGCAGAGAGGGACACGGCGGTGGTTCTGATCGTTGGTGACGTGGGAGGGTTAGGAGGGAGGCGGGTGGGCGGCCCATCACTGGAGGGGGTGGGAGGGGGTGGGTGGGAGCGCTGCAGTACATTTTGGCCTGTGTACATTGGCTTTAAAGGGACACTCAAGTCAAAATTAAACTTTCATGTTTCAGATAGAGCATGCAATTAAAAAAATGTGCACAGTCTTTTTATATTTAAACTTTTTGAGTCACCAGCTCCTACTGAGCATGTGCAAGAATTCACAGTAGATATATAAATATTTATTTAAAATAAAAATAATTAATTATGAATTGTTTTTAAAAAATAAAATAATATTCCTGTATGTGAAGAAAACTGGTATGTGAAATATTTAAAGTAAATACACAGTAAAACACATTATTAAATACTATTATAGAATGATTATTTAGACACACACACACATATATATATATATATATATATATATATATATATATATATATATATATATATATATTGTGTTTGGTGCAACTTTTATTTTATTCCGAACCCTTACCGTGAGGTTTTCAGTTGCACTAACCTGCTGCTCATTAAAGTGCTTGAGTGAATGCGTTTAATTTCAACTTGTAGTACGCACGCAAATTAACACGCCCGCGATATCCCAGTATCGCTTACGTGCAAGCTTTTGCACACTACTTGAAAACTAGCCCCATATGTTATATCTGAATCATGAAAATAAAATTGGGGTTTCATGTTGCGTTAATATTCCCAGAATGCTTTTGACCTTGGAAATAATTTACTTGCTTTGCTCTGTGTGCTCAAGCAGTTAAATCGACAGCTTCACTAGTAGGAGTAAGTGTGGGATATTTGAGCTTTTAGATATATGACTTAATCCTTAGACGGAAACAGATGTGAGCGTTAAGTCTTTTATAACCTGCCCAGGAATGATCAGGGGATGGGAGATATTAAATTCACATAACATTCATCAAATGCTGACAACAGAGAAAGCAAATAAACAGATCTTTCATCTTATATAGAAGAGGAGACCACCAACTATTATGTCCTTCTGAAGAAGCCCCCTGAGGAGCCGCTCCTTTATTCTGGCAGTGGTGATGTTTTAAAATAAGAGAACTGGCTACCTGTCCCATGATTCAGACTGCTTAGTCCCACTCACATCTATTCTTTGTTTTCCTATCAGAGAGCTCTCTTTATATTAGACCAAATTTTCATCCGTCAAGACTAACTGTCATCTGTTTCACTATTTATCATAGAGATACAACACCACCTTACCTTATATCCTAGTTTTATGTTTCTCACAGGTAGGATCCATATAGGGTTACTAGCTGTACACCACAATTCTACCGAAGATCAGCAGATGATGGGGGAAAGAACTAGGTAGGGTTGTGACCTTACTCAGAGCAAAGCCATGGTCCTGAAGCTATTGTCACTTACATGACAACATCACTCATCAGATCAAACCCATGGCCCTGAATCACCACTAGTCAAATGCCAACATTAGACCTCAGATCAGACCCCTGGCCCTGAAGCTTCTGTCATTTATATGCCAACATCAAACCTAAGGTCACACCCATGGCTCTGAAGCTTCTGTTATTTATATGCCAATATTATACATAAGATCAGATCCATAGCCCTGAAGCTTCTGTTATTTATATGCCAACATCAGACCTAAGGTCACACCCATGGCCCAGAAGCTTCTGTCATTTATATGCCAACATCAAACCTAAGGTCACACCCATGGCTCTGAAGCTTCTGTTATTTATATGCCAATATTATACATCAGATCAGACCCATGGTCCTAAAGTTTCTGTTATTTATATGCCAATATTATACATCAGATCAGACCCCTGGCCCTGAAGCTTCTGTTATTTATATGCCAATATTATACATCAGATCAGATCCATAGCCCTGAAGCTTCAGTCATTTATATGCCAACATCAGACCTAAGGTCACACCCATGGCTCTGAAGCTTCTGTTATTTATATGCCAATATTATACATCAGATCAGATCCATAGCCCTGAAGCTTCAGTCATTTATATGCCAACATCAGACCTAAGGTCACACCCATGGCTCTGAAGCTTCTGTTATTTATATGCCAACATCAGACCTAAGGTCACACCCATGGCTCTGAAGCTTCTGTTATTTATATGCCAACATCAGACCTAAGGTCACACCCATGGCCCTGAAGCTTCTGTCATTTATA